>NC_027748.1:38288622-38304827 GCF_000695525.1 Brassica oleracea var. oleracea | reverse complement strand
TTGTAGCACATCTTGAGACATCGTGCAATGTCATTTTGAATGTTTAGGACAAACATTCTATTGCTTGACATTGGCACCTTTGTGATGAGATTATTTGCATTATCTCTTAAAGAAAGGCTATTATCTTTTAGTCGAATGTCATAACCTTTCTCTAAGAGTTGTCCTAGGCTCAAGATGTTGGTCTTCATGCTTGGAATGTAGTAAACGTTGGAAATGAATTGATGATCTCCATTCTTTAAGCGGATGAGAATATTTCCTTTACCTTTCACCTCCATCTTCGATTCATCTCCCAAAGCCATATTGACCGATTCATCAAGCTCCACGAACATGCTTTTATTTCCACACATGTGGTTGCTTGCACCACTATCAAGGTACCACTTGTGAACCTCATTTGGTTCATCCTTCTTGTAAGCCATCAATAGCATATCTTCTTCTTTACTCCTTTCTTCAACATAGTTGGACTTCTCTTCAACTCTATTCTTGTTTGGAGTTTTGCACTCAGAAGCATAATGTCCAAATTTTCTACAACTATAGCATTTGATGCTTGATTTATCGTACCTTGATTTTGGGTTTCCTCTTCCACGATCTCTTGATGAATTCTCTCCTCTTTGGTTGAAGTTGTCTTCATATGGTCTCCAACCTCGTTCATTTACACCACAACCTCGTCCTCGGAAATGACCGCCACCACGTCTTAGATTGCTTCGGCCACTTTCTTCCTTGTGATCAATTCTCATTCAGTAATTCTCATCAGGTCAAAACGAGTTAGTTATAAAAAACATGCACGTGTCTGTTTCAGAAAATGTATGCATATATGCCTTTTCGTTTATAGTGATTTCTCATGGTTCTCTTGAGTTTATTAAAGCCACAACTGTTAGACTAAACTCTTCTTTTGGTCTCATTATCTTAGCACGTGTCATAGAATTTCCTTAGTCACAGTTCTTATTGGGCAACCCTTATTAGAATGGTGTAAGTATAAGTGATCTGTACATTTCTCATGTTCTATAATTTTGAAAATGTCGAATCCATAGTATTTATAGTAAACACACACAAACTGATAAATGTGAAAACTAATGTGTGTTTTTCAATTTTCCTAACACGTCTTAGTTCTATAACTTATTTACAAAAAATATTCATGCACTTAATCACAATTTTGTTGTTTAGTTTCTTTTACAATTTCAGTTTTAGCTGATTCAGTTTATAAATTTGATCACTTCTAATGATTTCCATATTCAAGTAAAAGCCCATATGGGTTTCACTAACCAATCAAACCGATCTTATTTCCAAGATGGTTTGGTGTAGGGTGTCAAAATGTTGTCTATCGTTTTCGTTTCGTATTGTTGTTCTGCGGATCCTAATGCGTTCCTTCGTTTTGAATATGATGCTAGTTCCCAATTTTACTAAGCCTAGATTTGACACCAATGTTCTGTATCAGTTTATCTTTCTCTTCAATGATTTTTCACATGTTATGTTTTGACGTGTCTGAATTCTGAGAGTCTTCCTAAATGTTGTTTTGTCTATTACCAACAGACAGTTTTAAACTTTGTGTTTGTGTTCTTCGTGTGGCATACTCGCTCGAGACAACGCATTTCCAAGGATTACTATAATGTTTTTTTTGTCTTTTATGTTGTTGTTATTGTGGCTAATGATAATATGTTTGCAAATTGCATCTACGAAAGAAAGCGAGGAATCTATAACAATATATTGGGATCATTTTAGCATTCAGTTTGTTTGATATTTGTTAAAAGTAGTTGACTTTCAATCTGATATTGTCTATGGTAAGTGAATCGATAGTAAACAAACATAATCATTAGTCCTACACAGAACAACTAGTAGAGATTGCTCTTTACTTCTGATGTTCTGTGTGGAGCTGGCTGCTTAGTGCTAGTTTTGCTTGAACTGTTTTAGCTTATTGTTATATGATTTGTGTTTTATTGTTTTGATCTTTCTTCGTTATTGTTCTATGTTTTGCCCTTGTATACTGAAAACTATCCCATGGATCAAATGTGGACAGATTTTATGTAAACCAGAATATGCTTTTGATTTTCAGACAATACTACAACCAAAAGGACTTTTTATGAGCAGTGGCTTAGTTTTCCTCATCTATAGTGCTTTCGCAACCATGCTATCTCTCCCGTGATACCAAAAACTAGGAGTAGCAAACTGAAAACTAGCTTTTAAAGTAATCTTTTAGCTTTGTTATATTGGCAACTTCTTTCATAGGCATTTAGTTTCAACATCTCTCATAGTATCTATGCCTCTAATTTATTTTGTATAATATTACAAAAAAAACTTACAGTTGCCGATTCAACAATTCAACAGAGAGGATTCCGTGCAGGATCAATCTCACTTTCACTTCAAGGTTTGACCTCTCGCCTTTTGATGACTGAACCAATCTGCAAAAAAGAAAAAAAAAGATCAACCATGAGAAATAAGAGCGTTACACTCAAACTTCAATGTTGCCACAGGATTTTCGCTTAGAACCTTCTTCAGCTTCTCACACGCAGCCCCGAGGCTGAGAGAGGCCTTGGCATTCTGGGAGACATTGATCTTGTACTCCTCCTTGGACTTACGAGCAAAATGATTGAAAAGAACTTCATCCAAGTCCCTTCTTCATATGCCAAAGCCGCCTCGTGAACTGCTATTGACGAAATTAATGGGGAATATTAAACTGCAAAATCGTTGAGGAAATAAACAACTTAGACGCATATAAACCTTGTTTTAATAAAATAGAGTTTCACACGATCGTTTTATGATTACAAAGTGTATTGCAAATACTAAACCCTAAAAATACATATTCTTATCAAAGAATACTTAGACCAATTCGTATACCTTAAAAGGTTACTTATCATGATATGTTATTATTACAATTGTTTGCATATTCTTAACTAAAAGAAAATACCATAAACTTTACGAACAAACCTTCAAAACAAACATTAAACCCTGATTTGTTAACCTTCAAAATAAATCTTAAAATCCGATAATATGTAGATAATTAGGATCTTTTTAGCATATTGTTTTTCAATAAATTAGCGTTTGAATTAAAAATGTCCACTTCAATAATTATTTGCTAACTTTGTTTAAATTCCTTTCATCATATCCTCAATAACTAGGAACCAGAACAAATAGGTGATTCACCGATTTATTCATATTAACCCAAGACAATCTGAAGCACTGACTGGAATCAATCATCAGCTGAATGCAATTTCAGTCGAGTTGCTAAAGCACCTCTCTAGACAAGTGCCTCTCCTTTGCTGTTCGAGTAAAACAAGAAATGTTGGAGTTACTAAATACCTAAGGGCCCCTTTCTGATAAGGAAAAACGTAATTTTCTAAGATATCTGTCAAAAAATATACTTTGATTTAATTAAATAAGAAAAAATTGTTAACTAGCTAAATATGGTAACAGAATTTCGATTTTAACTCATTATATATAAACTAGAAAAGTCAATCTTCATTTTTAACACAAATATCCGAATATTCTAAAACAGAATATCAGTTTCCATAACTTTAGTCAGCTTGATGCTCAAGATATGTGATTATAACGAGATCTTCTCTATATTTCCTTTTTTTTATAAATCCTATAAAGTTACACTTTACAATCAGAAAACAATCTAATGCAAAACTCAATGAACACCTATAATCCTAGTAATGTATATAGGCTAAATCTTATGTGGATTCACCTTCATCTTAAACATTAAGTTTGTGAGTCTGAAATACTAAATTTATAGTAATGCATTTTTTCAGACAGAATCTGTCGGCTTTACCTAACTATTACAACTAATCTATAATAACAAAACCAAATCATTAAGAAACAAAATGCTTGAAAAGAAAATGGACAATTCGTTATAAGGAAGGAAATATATCTAATACATACCTTTAATGGTTTTGGCAAAATTTGAACAATATCAAACTTGTATAGTTGAAAATCTGTCTGACACTTGGATTTTTTTTTAAAAAGTTAGCTCTCGATACGTTTTTAAAAATTGGTTCCGATGAAACTGCGATCTACGGAAGAGGAAATAGTTTCAAAGTTTTATTACCTGAAGAGATCATAGTAGCTAGATCCTAAAACTCCCGATGTTCGTTTTGTCTTGAGAGATAACGGATTTTATTCAGATATTCTTTTGACATATAGAAAACATATGAATCTCATCGGACAAACACAGAAATCGTCCGATTCGACATGCAAGCAGTATCCGAAAGGGAAAAAAAAAGAAAAGAAAAGGTTTTCAGTCGGTCAATAATGGTTTTGATGAACATACAATCGATTGATCATGAAAAGCTAAGTGAAAGGAGATTGCCTGAGGTTGATTGGTAATGATTCTGCATGTTTATCGATCTGACTCTACTTTTTTCCGAGAGAAACCAAAAGGGTTTTTTGGTACGAAAAATTATTTCGCAAATAATAGTATAATTTTTTATATTTTGGATAATTCTTATTATTATTAGTTATATTTCGGATAATTTTTGCTATTATTAATTCTAATCATTTATCTAATCAGAAAAATTTTAACATCTTTTTATTTTTTGACAAATTAATAGATTTTATTTATTAAGGATATCAATGACGTTAACCAGTTTAACTTTTAACGTGGGAGTTCGAATGTGAAAAATCACTTCACAAGTAATATTTTCGCAAATATATTATAGATAATGGCTCATGGTGCATTAATTATTTATGTATTTACTTTAATTTATTTATTCTTTTCAAAAGTGTGCTAATATAGAAAGGACTTAAATGTTTGTCATGTGCCGGTTAATAAAACATAGTACTTTTTTTTTTTTACATCAAACATTTACAGGTTCATATGCATTTATTTAGTACTTTTTCCGTTTCACTTTATTTGTCCTTCTAAATTTTTTTACACAAATTAAAAAAATCATTAAATTATTATTTTATTCCTAATTAATACATTTTATTTGATTATTTTAATTAATGAGTTAAAAAAGTAGAAATAAAACTGGAAAATTAATAAATAAATGCATTGAAAACATAAAACGACACTAAAAATAAAACAAAATTAACTCTAAAATGATAATTAATTTGAAACTAGATTTGACCCGCGCTTTTATTCTTTGGTTTAAAATAAACATTATTTTTGTCTGAGTTTAACATTTGAGCTTAAATTTTTATAAGTTATTTTTGTATAGATTAAACCAAACCTTCTAATTTGAATTAAATATATTATTGATTAAACGAAGGAGAATAATATTTTAAGAGAATAACACATGAATATTATTAGTTAGTATTATTTGACATGTAAGGAAAACAAGGTTTTGGAAAATATTGGTTAACTCGAGTCAAATTAAAAATTGGTACTAAAATTAAATGTCACGGCAAAATCTATAATATCTAAACTAAATCAAGGGAATATCAAAAAAAAAGAAATGTCACTAGTGATATAACAATGTAATTATCTTAAAAAGTTTAGGGCAAAATTCTAGGAAGTATTTTGTTTTAATAGTATAGATGAAAGGAATATTACTCATCTACACTAAAGAACCAAAGTTCACACTTCGCATATACACCTGTAACTACATAAGTAACTAAACTATTAACAAAAGTAAAACCCAAAAATGTTATAGGACCATAAACAATGTTCATCTGGTGTAGTAAAAATAGTTGCGAAATACTATCATTTTGGAATGCATATTATGCTAATGTAAATGGGAATTAAAGAAAAAAGATTAAAAAGGTAAAAGAGAAGTTATAATAGTGAGAGTAGGTGAGAATGAGTGAAGCTCGTTGTCCTCACGTGAGGCAACCTCGAAATCAGGGATTGTTGTTTTGTCCGCTCCACCTAAACCTAAACCCACCCATCCTCTGCTTCTCTTTCGATTTCTTTATGAACCCACAAGTGTAAAGAGCTAAAGATGCTAAACTCACTTTCGTTTAAAATGAAAAATGATGCTGACCCACAATGTCCGTATTAATTTCCCACATTTTGTGAAAAGTAATGCCACACTTATTCTTAACTTTTTGATTATATAGAACCTGCTTAATCTATCCCTTGATATTTTTTTTGCTAAAATTTGGTGCATCTATACTTGAAATTGAGAAGAAAAATATCCCAAAAACCGAAAAACACTACTCCAATCACCAAAAGCTCCGCACCAATATGGTACTGCCAAAATTCTAAGACCGCCGAGACACTGAAAGGAAGATAAGGACTGAACCACTGATGACTCGGTGGAAACCAAGTGAACACCGACGAATCAGAGTCCGACGCGCCGCCACAACAACTCTAGACGCGCCTAGAGCGTCCTACGCGCCACCACATAACAGTAGCACACCTCGCTTCCGAGCCACACAGAACGTCGCCACAAACAACAGCCAAACCAACGCGACAGAAAAACCACAAATCTAATCCAAACGGGAACCAACCACCGCCTACCCGCTGTAGATAAGGGTCTCTACCACGAACTTTGACGGACCACGAACCATAAACCTCAAAGATTCAACAACCAGAAACCGTTAAAATTTCTAAAAGACCTAAGATGATGGAGTTAAAGACCGGTGGAGAAGATTGACGCCGTCGCAATAACATCCATCTGCTCCGAACTTCAGATCTGGAGCTAGGAGTAAGAATCTTCCAACCGTGACGACCCTTTGCACCCAGCCCTCGTCACCAGCCTCACAGTAAACTCCAGATCCGGCCTGAACTCCCTAAAACGGAGCACTACGAGCAACTCCACAGAAGCTTAAGCCATCCCAGAACAGCACGCATCTTGACGGGAAAAGACTGAGGAAGAAGGACGAACAAAAAAAGAAAGAAGAACAACGACGGGGTGACCGATGGCAAGACGAGTCACCGGCCACCCAACCACCCGACAAGATCTAGGTTAAGCTCTGTTTTTGTCTTTTGTCGAGAGAGAGAGAGAGAAGAGAGAGTCCCTTGATATAATTTGTACATCCTTCTAATATATATATATATATATACAAAAACATTTATTACAGTATGTTATTTATCTTCTCTCTCTTTTTGGTTTTGAATACCCTTCCCTTCTTGGTCAATATGTTATATTTTTATACTCTTTAGAAATTGATTTAATTTTTATATTGAATAGATTAATGGAATGCAGAAAGAAAATAAGTAGAAGTCAATCTACATCATATATATAACTACGGTAAGCCAGGGTAAGCCCGGGCTACGCCCGAGATTTTTGCTTAAATTTTAATTTTGATTATATGTTTAATATGTTTATTTTAATATATATATATATATATATATATATATATATATATATAATCTATTTAGCTAAACAATAACAAAATTATTTTAAATTATTCATTTTTTTTGTCTTACACATTTCAAAATTTTTAGTGTCCATTTTTTTCTTGCTATTGAGTATTACAATTGTTTTGAATGTTCTCATTTTTTTTTGTCTATCAGCCGTATTCATAAGAATTATGTTGACTTTTGAAATGCATGCTATATATTGTATTAAGTTTTTTCGTTGTTTTTTTTTGCTAAAAAAGTTTTTCGTTGTTGTTGTTCTTTTTGAAAGAACGATTTTTAACTTTATGATTATTGACTCGGATTTCTATTTCGATGCTAAATTTATGTGTCATATTTTTTCTAAATTGAATGTTTTTAATTAAGAGAAATTATAATTTAGTTCTTATAGTAAAATCCGACGTATCTTTCTAAAATCATGATCTGTTTAGTTTGTTTGTAATAGAAACATGTGGCATCGATTTTTGATGTTGTTGTGATGGGATGTAATCGTAGTTTATGTATTCTTATAAATTTTCATAAGGACGAACAAATTTTTTGTTCTTGAAACTATTATAAGTCGTATATTGCATCTAGTTTTGAGGAGAACTATCGTTTGTCAACACTGTTACCGTAAACAATCTGAAATTTTGATGATTAGTTCAGGCCGGTCATGAGAAAAGGCTAACGAAACATTCATTTTAGGCCCCCAAATTTTTTGAAATATTTTATATGTAAGTAGGCCTTCAATTTTTTTTTTAAAAAAAATTAAACTCTCAAATTTTTTAAATCTTTAGTAAATGATCTAGAACCTCCAAATTTTCAGGACCGGCCCTGGATCCGTTTATCAAACTGAAGGCATAATGCATATTATTTAACATTAAAACCCATTGACATCCCAGAGTTACGGCAACATTACATAAATTTGAATGATTTAACATTCTAAAATTTTAGGAAACCAAAATCCTCGCCCACTCATCCATTCACCAATAAAAAAAACTATCAAAACTTTATGAAGAAAATGTGACTTGGCCCGCTCTTTAGATTCTTGTGAGGATGTACACCGCCGCACTTGTGCCACTTATGCCTTTCTGCACCTAGCTTCAAGGTTGGCCTTTTGATCATTCAGGCCAGCGGCGTTTGATTTCTCCAATTCTAAATAACAGAACAGAGTCAATTTAGATGTAGTAACAAAGCCACAAAACAAACTTTAACACAGTAAAGTAAACCTACCATTTTGAAACATATCCATTGTGATTTACTCATCTTACGAATCAAAATCTGGAAAAGTTGAACACAAACAAAAGATAAGCTTCGAACCTCAATACAGATACAACCGTCAAAGTATAAAATATTGGAATTTACAGGTTTAGGCTCACCTCTGAGATCACAATTTGTTTCAAATTCTTTGAATGAATGGAAACGAAACCTGTCTACCAGTCACATGGGATATATCTGTAAAATCCTGCTAGGAAATCCAAGAACAAATCATGCATTAGCATCATCTCAGTATGTTGAGTTCGGAATCACATAATTTGTAACTGCTGTAGTATTCACCCATGGATCTTGAGACACTATCTCCTGCGCAGAATTTGAGCCATAATAAGCAACAGCTGTGCAAGATATGAAAGAGTTAGCAAACAAAATAAGATTAGAGTCAAGTTAGAAGTTTTAAATTATAGCAAACGATCTTTCTTCTCCCCTTTTGGCTTGCACAATGAGCTTTCCTAAAGCAAACAAAACCAAATCCAAGAAAACTCAGAAAATAAAATGAAATGTTAGTAAAGGGTTTATATTCATTGACAAATCTTATAGTTACTCTGTAGCTTGTGCATTACTATTATGGTCCAAAATCACTTCACTGCAGAAAGTTAAAATAAAGATTTGGAAACAAAAGTATGAAAATTCTAGGATTAGACACTGGATTTTTGTTTCAAAACTCCGATGATGAGTTTTAAGAACGGAATAACCTTAGCGTCGAAGAGGAACATGTCCACACCCATAAGCTCGCAACGGTGTTTCAAGTTTATTGATTCCCAGAACCTTGGAAGTAGGATCTCAACAGTGGAAGCACAACCCAGTCTTCAAATCAACGTCATCCTTTTGAGAAAAAAAATCAACTGTTATTTGGATTTGTGAGGACGATGTTTACTGTGTGTAAGCTTACTTTTTATAGTTGGAGATGCGCCGCATTGAAGAGAATGAAGATGCAATGAATGAGAAATCGTGGTTGCAGTGGTTGAACGAATTAAGAACATCATTAATGGCTATGAATAAATTCATTATGTAACTGTTCCGGGGAGATGAAACAGAGACGAAATGACACTAAAAGTCAGTTTGATCCAGGGAATCATCATCACACTTATTCTCACAAAACACTGTTGAATACATCATTGTCTCTCTGGTTAGTAACACAATGGAGAATACGATGAACCCTAGGTTCATTGGTCGACATACGGGAAGAAGAGATGTGCGAAGATTGAGGTGATGATTGTTTGGATGGTTTTTAGATTTTGGTTTTTGGTTTTTGATTTTTAGTTTTTAGTTTTTAGATTTTGGTTTTTAGTTTCTGGTTTTTGATTTTACAGTAGATTTTAGTTTTTGAAAAACACGAATGGTGATTTTGGTTTCTAGTTTTTGATTTTTGTTTTTATAAAATAGTAAAATATTTATCTAAAATTTCTGATTTTTGATTTTTGTATAGTTTTAGTTTTTAGAAAACTTGAATGATTATTTTTTTTTGAGTTGAAATAAAAATTAATAGTAAAATATTACTTACTATGAACAACAAATAATACAAAATATTACCACTTAAAAATAAATTTATTTTATAAGAGAAAATAATGCGAGCTAGATAGATGAACCACAATTCTGATATATATATATATATATATATGACAACATAATTAATGCAGTTCAAAAATGAAAATACATAATTAAAAAGTTAAAAAATAGTTATATTTTTAACATATTTTATAAATCAAATATTATAAATAAAAATATTAATAGCTAGTTTATTTAAATATACTAAATAAAATTTAAATGTATTTTTATAAGTTCAGGAAACTCTATAAAATTATAAATATATTGTGAATTCGGAATTTAAAAATTTATTATCCTTTTGGTTTCTCAAAAATTTGATTAATGATTTTTTGGTCTGATATTAAAAAAAAAGTAATTTAGAAGTTTATTTCTTGTTTAAAAAAAATTAATAAAAGACTATATCACGAATTTTAATAAATAGTACCAATAGTAAGAAAATGAATCTTACTAAACCTTTTTTGTTTACAATAATTATCATTTTTGCTTTTTTCTTATATTAAAATATAAATAAAATAAAACCAATTTTAAAAAAAATTGGAAACCCACCGTAGGATAAGAAAAAAACTATGAAAATTTGGCTTTTGGTTTTTGTGTTAAAAAAACAGTTATTTGCAAAAACTAGTTTTCCTACATTTTAGAGAATCTATTCTTTTAAAATCTTGATTGGTTAAAAAATGGTTTTTGGAAAAACAAAAACCAAAAATTAATCCAAAAACTACAAACAATGAACCTCTCAGTTGACTAATTTTTTTTATCATATTCAAGTCCAATCCCAATGTAAACCGTAAGAACCCAACAATTTGGAACGTTTGTAAAGTCTTTCTTAGAGAGAGACACGTGTCATCCTATTTTCTGACGTGGAAGGCTTAGAGTAAGAGAATTGTCTTTTTTTTTTTTTTTTTTGGTCAAAGAGAATTGTCTTTTTTATATAATAATATTTGAATAGAAAATAGGATGATATAAACTTGGAATGTAACAAAAGTTAAGACAGTAATATTTTTGGAATTCCATTTTTCATTAGTATTTGAATATGTACGATTGTTTATTGAGGATCCATTATGTGCCCTTGCATAAATAACCAATTAACTTTTCGAAATGGGAAATGCATTGGAAATGCGACCGGGCGTTAACGGGTTCAGAACACAAAACTGTGTAACGATACAAAATTAAAATGAATACCAGTTCTGTCACACACACTCAGAGGCATGCAATTTTTATTTTATTCCTTATTCGACCAATCTTTTTTTTTTTAATTATCCTTTATGTATTAAAAAAAGAGAAAAAGACAAAAATAGCACTAAATCAAGTTTATGTTCCCAAACGAAACACATTGTAATATGCGTTCACACTATAATTACTACAAGAAAACACAAAATTAGTAACGAGATGTAACGAGAAAAATAATTCGTTGTAAATGCATGTCTTATTTAATAGTAACTTTTCTTTTTTAAAATTCTAATCAAAAGATTATTTGATAATAATTTTTCTTCTAATATTGTGATATGTGTTTAAATATATAATGATTAAAAAAATATATAATAAGATAACAAAAATGAATTAAAATTTTTTTAAAAAAATTATTTAATAGTAAAAACGATTTTAAAAAATATTCAGTAGTAATTGCTTTAGAAATTTTCCCTTTTCAAAATCCTAAAAATTAGATTTGAAAATAATTTATTTAATATAAATTTTCTTTTCTAAACTTTTAATGGAAATATAATTATAAAAGATTATATTGAGCTTGATCATTCAAAATTGTTAATTAACATGATTGTGACACATGATAGTTATATATTTAAAAATGTAATATGCGTTAAACTATATCATAATAAAAAATATATAGACTAAAATAATAAAAACGATTTTTCTTAAATTAATTAGAAATATTATTTAATAGTCTTATTATTATTATAACTATTATTATTATTGTTATTATATTTTTCATTATAATGTTTGATTTAAAAGATATAAAGATATATAATTATAAAAGATAAAAATTAAGTTTTAAGAAAAAAATGTTAAACAAAACGAATTGTAAAATCCGACAAGTACAATGAATTATTTAATAAAAACATGAAAAAAATAACTTTAAAATAAATAATATTACCTTTTTAAAACATAATTAAAATAAAATTGTAAAAGTACTCTTATTATTTTCTTATAAGTAAATAACTTTCCTTTTTAATAGATAATTGTATGTTAAAAAATATGATAAAAAGTTGCTGCAAATATTTCACATATATATTTAGATTTAAGCTTCCACATATTATTTTTACAAAACACAATAGCATTTACATGAAAAATATTACCTGAATATTTTCTTTTAATTTCTTGATACAACTTAACTTTTTATCATCGTTATTACATCTTATGATGCTAACATAATTTTAAATTTTGATGTTATTGTCATACATGAGTATATGTGAATATGATAAATATGTGTTTGTATGTATAAAACAAAATATATAAATAATTAAACAAAAATTTTCTATTAAAAATAAAATAGTTGTACAAAATCTAACAGAAATAAAATAATCAATTTCCTTTTTAAAAGTCTAAATAAAATAAAAACCTAAAAGTAATCTTATTTTTCTTATAATTAACTAACTTTAATTTTTAATAAATTTGTGTTAAAAATATAAACAAAAAATAACTTTAAATATTTTGCCTGATATGATTGTGATATGTGTCAATTAAAAAATTAGATTGTGAATGTGTCAATCAAAACTTTCATTATGTGAAAATAACTTCTTCTTTTCCTAAAATCTTAAATAAAAGAAATTTCTAAAAGATTTTTTTTTTCTAATCTTAACAAATTAATTGTTTTTCTTGTTTTTTTTTAAATCTTGACCAGATAGAATTGTAAATTTTATTTAATATTAATTTTTACTTCAAAAATTAAATGATAAACATGATAGTAAAAATTATTCAATTAACAAGAAAAATTGTAAAAATATTAATAATATTGAAAAAAAAACGAATTTTGAAAATTGCAACTTTTAAAAATAGTTAATATTAACTGGAAATAGTTATTTTATAGAAATTTTATTTTTTAAATCCTAGACAAAATATAATTTTAAAAGATTATGTAATTTTAATTTCCTTTTCTAAAATCCTACAAAACTGTAAAAAAAATATTTGATAGTTGTTTTCCTTTTTCTATAAAAAATCCTTAAAAAAAAGAAATTTGTATAATACTTTTAGGTCCTAACCAAAACAGAATTGTAAAAATTTATTTGATATCAAAATTATTAAAAATTATTTAATTAACAAAAGAAGTGTAAAATTAGTATTGATACAAATTGTAGCATAGCAATTTTGAAAATATTTATTAATAACTAAAAATAATTATTTGATAACAATATTTTTTTCTGAAATTCTAAAGAGAAGATAATTGTAATAGGTTATATGAGAGTAATTTACATTTTCTAAAATCTTAAACAAAATTGTAAAAGAGTATTTAATTTAATTTTTTTACTGTAAAGAAAAAGGAGATTTATGAAATAGAATGTTTTCCTTTTTTTAAAAGTTCCTAACAAAATAAAATTTAAAGACTTATTTAATAAGACATGAAATAAGTACATAAGAACATGTATAACTTTCATTCCTTTTTTCTTTTCATTTCTTATTTCGGATTGTGTTCAGTTTAAATGTTTATGTATAGTATTTTTTCTAATATTTAGTATAAAGTTTATAACAATTCATCTATGTACCATAATTATAAAATACAAATATTAACTTGAACTTATGTATGAAAACATGTTTTAATAATAAAATAAATTTCAAACAACATATGCAAAAAACAATCATAATATTGTAATAAAGTGATTTATTATTTTATGGTTTTTATTAAATTAAAACCACTACAAGAAAACAGGGATTTCCCTACTGAATTTAGTGACTACAGCTGTAGTCGCTAAATATACTAACCGAATACCTACTATTTAGCTACTGATTTGCGACCAATACAAATCCGTTACTAGTTGGTCGCTAATTTACGACTACTAAATTTAGTCCTTATTCAGTCGTTACTTTACGACTATATAGCTACTTATACTAGGTCGCTATATTTTTGTCGGCCATCAGTCGCAAAATACTGTTACAAAACACGTGGAAATCGTTACCGAGTTTAGTATACCGGTTTTTGACGACTGATTGTAGTTGTCGCCAAATCAGTAGCAAAAGAGTGGCAAAATAGTAGCAAAACAGTCGGTAAATATTCTATATATAGATGAAAACTGACACATTTCTTATCTCATCACCCGTGTAATAAGAATCATATCCTTAAAAAAATTCGAGAAAAAAAAATCGTGAACAACAATGACGAGCAATTATAACAAGTATATAAATTTTCGTGCTTGGATGTACAAGAGGATTGATGAAGAAACGGGGAATTTCTCGAGAGAGTTTGTCGCGGGGGTAGAAGAATTCATGACGTTTGCAAATAGTCAGGAATTAACGCAGAGCAATGGTGGTAAGTTCTTTTGCCCTTGTAGTATTTGCAGAAACGAAAAATTTCTCTCGGGGCAAAAAATCTTGAAACATATATATAGTAGAGGATTTATGGAAGATTATTATGTTTGGTACAACCATGGAGAAGAAATCGACATGGGATTAGGAACGAGTTATGTTGATCCGACGCATTTAAGTGGTAGTGAAGAAGTTGGTAATTTAGTAGAAGATAGATATGTGGAAATGGTGAATGATGCATTTCGTGATAATTTGAATTATGATAATTATCAACAGGATGATAGTTATCAAAATGTTGTAGATCCGGTTTCGAACCATTCAAAAAAATTCTACGATTTGTTAGAAGGAGCAAAAAATCCTTTGTATGATGGTTGTCACGAAGGTCACTCGCAGTTATCCTTAGCTGCTCGAGTTTTGCAAAATAAGACAGATTATAATATGAGTGAAAAATGTGTGGATTCGGTATGCCAAATGTTATCAGACTATTTACCACCTGGAAACCAATCAACCGCTTCACATTACGAGACAGAAAGGTTGATGCGCAATTTAGGCCTCCCCTACCACACAATTGATGTCTGTGTTAACAATTGTATGATCTTCTGGAAAGAAGATGAAAGATGGGATAAATGTCGATTTTGTGATGCACCAAGATGGAAGCCTAGAAATGAACGGCGTAGGACAAAAGTACCATATAGTCGTATGTGGTATCTACCTATTGCTGACAGATTGAAGAGAATGTACCAGAGCAAGAAGACTGCATCAGCAATGAGATGGCATGCAGAGCACCAAGCAAAGGAGGGTGAAATGTGTCATCCGTCAGATGCGGCGGAGTGGAAATACTTTCAAGATCAACATCCCCGTTTTGCAGAAGAACCTCGTAATGTTTATTTTGGCTTATGTACGGATGGCTTCAATCCATTTGGAATGTCTAATAATCATTCGTTGTGGCCAGTGATCTTGACTCCATATAATCTACCCCTGGTATGTGGATACCCACATAGGCATACCAAAAATTTCCGGAGCCGTTGAAGCTGTAGCCAGAGACCACTCATTAACCACAAGAGGAACGTCTGACACATGCCAGTACTTGCGTCGAAGGACCCGTAAACGAGTCTGAGGGTTTTCCACATGGAATAGGACCATGTTCTTTTCAATGACAGTTGATTGTAGCATGAACGGACCCGCATGTGGAGCATCTCCAATGAAGTAACCAACCACAAAACTTTTCCAAAGAATATTCGGATCTGTGAGGATCACAGAGGGGACCTGAACTGAGGCTTCTCCATTAACGATCTCAATCGTTTCACAATCCATAGAACTAGCATCCGAAGCTTGCTCCTTGCGCCATGGAGAGCTCTGTTCTTCGACAATGGTACCATCGGCCGGAGGAAGAGACTCCGCATCTGGTGGAATGGGGTCCAAAGACACCATTGAAACACCGGTGAAAGTGGAAGGGAAATCTCTGTATCGCTGTCACCCTATCACTCCTTATCGCTGTCGCCCTACTTAATTGTATCTAGTTTTCTAAAAGACTAAGATTATGTATGAATGGGAAATAAATAAAATGGTGGATTTTACTCAAAAGGTGGAGAGTCCACCTTTTATTTCCATTCATGTAAAATAAGACAATATAAAATATGATAAATTATACACTTGCGATCCAAAATAGTGGAGTTTACACAAGAAAAAAAAAAAA
>NC_027748.1:38281051-38287469 GCF_000695525.1 Brassica oleracea var. oleracea | reverse complement strand
ACCCGTAAGATAACCAAGATTATGAAAAAGAAGTTTAATAAGCCTTTCTATAGTTGGACCTGTGTGCCTACAGACAGACAAGAAGGATACTTCGTTGAATTTGCGGTAACCTTCTTTATCTTTTACATTCAGTTTATAGTTCTTTCTGTTGTGAAAAGAAATATCGGCAAGTAAAGTATGCAATGAAACTAGGTGGAACAAAGAACACTGAAACATATATAATTATTTATTTGTATGTGAGAGATATGTAAAGTAGCTAGCAACCATGCACGATAAGCTTATATGTTATCTGTTGTTTTGTAGAAAAAACACACATGGAATCCCATGTTAACCGGTCTTGTTCAAGAACACTTTGAATCCATTTGTCAGCTTCGAATGAAAGGTATGGTCAGTGATGTAAGGACCTCTCGCGAGCAACCGAATTGGATAGGAGATACACTCTGGAAACAAATGACTGCTTATTGGGACACTGAGGCAGCAGTGGGAAAGAGCCGCAAGGCATCAGCAGCTCGTTTGTCTGAACGTAATGGTCTTGGTATTCACAAGCATAACTCAGGACAGAAGTCCTATATGCAAATCGAACAGGAGCTGGTGAGTATCATTTTCTTTGTCTCGTTTTCTTTAACACTTGTCTCATTTTCATGTGTGACTTTCTTCCATTTCATTTCAGACAGTGGAGTTGGGAAGACCTGTGAGTTTTGGTGAAGTATTCATCAAGGCTCATACAAGAAAAGATGGAACCTATGTTGATTTCAAAGCAGAAAAAGTTGCTGAGGCTTACAAAAAGAAAAAGGAAGAGAAGTTGGCTAACCTTGAGAAGGATAACACTGAAATCTCAGAGGGGCTTTTGCTAGCAATAGAAGAGGACAACGAGCTGTTTATTCAGGTCTACTATTTTTTTAAAAAAATATTTTACAGTCATAAGTTTTTGCATTAAGAGTTTGGAGTTGTTTTCCAGCTTGGAAATTGATTGATAATGACTTACTCATTGTTTTCTTTGTTGTAGTCAACTTTCTGCAATGACAGAGGAGACCTTTTTGGTATTGGAAGCCTGAAGAAGAAGCTTAAGAGAAAACCAAATGACCCGATCAGCTCCTATTATTTCATGCACATGCAACAAAAGCTTGAAGAAGCTGAACTCAAGATAAAAGAACAAGAAGCCCGTATTGCCAAGGCTGAGGCAGACCGTGCACTGGAACAAGCTACTAACCAGGCTAAGATGGCTGAGTTCTCCCTTATGCACAAGTACATGCGTTCAACTGACCAAAAATACCTTGATTTCATTGCCTCTGAAGCATCATCTCCAGCTCCTCCTGATCAGTAAAAGCTGTGTACTTAGGTTATCATATTTAACTATCTTTTGGTGTTTGGTATTTTGTACATATAACAACTCTGATAACTTTTTGGTATGTATCTGTATTTTGGTGTTTGATTTGGGATGTATCTTTTTGGTAATTAGGATTCTAAAAACTTTAATCTACCTCCAGTTTCTTCATTTAGCATGTGTCAAATGATTAATCCCACAAATAAAAATCAAAAGTGAACCAAAATAAATAAATACCAAATCCCAAATCAATGTTTGTATCGGTCAAAAAACAGTAGCTCCGTAGTCACTTATCAGTCGCTAAATACGTTGATAATCAGTCGTTAATCGTGGCAACCTCGGTCACTAATTAGTCACTATATATACCGACCGTTTAGCGACTGGTATATTAGTCATTAAATACGTCACTAAAGTAGTCGCAAAATCAGTCGTAATTTAGCGACTACTTTACGACTGTTAAACGACTGATATAATGGTTGGTAGTCAGTGGCTAAATACCGACCGATTAACGACCGATTTATTTAGCGACGCACACTATAACGACAGGCTTAATTAGTCGTAAATCAGTCGCTAATCTTGATTTAGCTACCGATTAGCTACTATTCTTCCAGTAGGTAAAAACCTGTTTTCTTGTAGTGAACATCAAACAAAACCCGTTGCAACGTAACGGGTTCGTATCTTGTCTTGAATAATAGTCAGATAATAACGTAATAGTAAAGTTTTGTTTCATATACTGTGTTTCTTAGAGCATGTACAACGGTAAAAATGTGCAATCCTTAGTCAAAATCCTTAGTGCTTTTTGATTAAAAAAATATTAAAAGAGGAAGGCAAAGTTAAGGATCATCCTTAACTAAGGATTAAAACACCGTAGTCCTTAGTGACGTGGCAAGCTTAGTTTCTGGTCGTCTTCTTCTCCTCCTCCTCGGCGATTCTATTCGGTGATGATGGCGTTGGCTGGAATCACGACTTCGAATCCAACGTTTCTTCAGCTAAGGGTCTCTACCACAAGCTTACGTCATGTGATTCCACGCAATTCGATTTCATTTCCTCGTTCGTTGTACGTGAATCTCAATCGAAGAAGCCGTCTCTATGTTCGGTCCTCCTCCTCCTCTGCTCAAGGTTCGAATTGATATCATGAAAGTTCTCTTCTTTTGATTCGCTTCTCATGGAAATGATCGGAAAGTATCGATTTTTTTAATGATTACCAAAAAAGTATCGATCTTTTGTTGTTTTTTTGAATATTCAAACATGTACTGAGTTCTGCTCTAGTTTGGTTTGCGTGTTTCATGAGAATTTTAAAGAGTCTTGTTTGAGTTTCTCAGTGGCATCTGCAGTGGGGGCTGAAGCCGGCGATATCCTTGACGGAGAGTACGCTTAAGCATCTGAATAAGATGAGAGCAGAACGTGGGGAAGATTTGTGCTTGAGGATTGGTGTGAAGCAGGGAGGTTGTTCGGGGATGTCTTACAAGATGGACTTTGAGAACAGAGCTAACGCAAGACCGGATGATTCCACCATTGAATATGAAGGCTTCGCTATTGGTAAGTTGCTTCCCTTGGTTTGTTTTGGAACATCCTTTTATTTTGATACAATAAGGTCTATGAGCTAAGATCAGTTAGCTTATGTAGTAATGTAGAGGAGACTCGCCATGTTACATTATGTGTGTTTGAAGCATGCGTCCAAATAAAAAGTGATGTGGCTGTTCGGTAACAATCATCAGATGAAGTTCTTAGCTGTAGTTTTTGGACTGATTGTTTTGAAGGAGACTTTAACTCTTTTGAATCTATTGTTGTTTGATGTTGCAGTCAAGTTTACATGGCGAATGCACAGCAACCAAAGCTGTTTGTGGGAATGATTTTGATTCTCATCTTTGCTGAAGCTACTTGTAATCCTTTGCTACAATGGTTTTTAATTGTATTGCATTGTCGTTGCTTTCATTTTCGTTAAGATGCATGTATGTGAGATAGAGTAACTTACTCTTTCTCTTAAAATTTCAACTTATTAATTCCTAAGGATTTCAAATTAGAAAACACCATTGGAAATACAATTTTGATTAGAATCCTTAACTATTCAAATTAAAAAAAAAATAGTTTAATAATGTTAAGGACTCCAATGGTGGTAACACCATTGGAGATGCTCTTAGTACTCCAAACCTCAACCATAGATCCCGTAAACGCAAGTAGGAACTGATAAATGTTGCAAGCATTGTTCCTTATTTCTTCTTTGAATACTTGGTGAAAAAGCAGACTGTAGAGTGGAAGTTACAAAAGCAAACCCCAAACTCGATAAATGTAGTTAGTACAAACAAACCTTAAGCACAAAAGAGATAATTGATAAACCATACCAAACCAACACCAAAAAAATGGACAAAAGGAATTGTCTCGAACAACTTTAATTAATTTTCCTATCAAACTGATTATACTGTTCCACTATAGAAATAGTTATAACAAATAGAATCGACCTGCATACACAACACATTAAAATTAACTGACAAGTTTTAAGCCTACAACTTTACCACCAGCGGAACATTTGATGAACAATTATTTAAAAAAAAAAAAAGCGACTAATGTGGAATAAAGCTAGCGGGGTACTATGTCCGATCTCCATATGTAAAAAAAGTATCACAAGTTTAACTGACAATTAACAAAAAGAAAAAAAACGCAGAGAGTTTTATTTTAGGATTAAGAACAACACGACATAGGAGTACAGGACCATGCACTCTTCTTCTTTGTCTAGTTCACGCTTTACTTCTTAGTCTAGGCGAAGATAGGCTCTTCTGAAGTTATCTTCCTATTGGCGCCATCTTTTTCTTGACTGGTGTTGAGTGGAACGACAAGGGAAGCCTTCTCATGAGAGACACTTGCTGCGGCCTCCTTCTCAGCCAACACATATGATATAACACATGGGGGTCAAATTTTGATACCAAGATGTTAAAAATGTAATGATACAAGTTGTGAATAGGAGGGAGGCAAGGGTGCTTACTTTGTGTTCATCACTTTCCAAGTGGAGCTTCCTATTAGCATCGTTGTAATATGGATACTCGCAAAGTGTGCAAGTATTGTCAGGATAATTGTTAATGTAGTACAAAGGAACCACACTGAGAAGCAACTGCTAACCAAACCGAGATTATTATCATACAATTGGTTAGCAAATGTAAATGATACAAAGCTGAGAGTATAGGAGGAGGCATACCTCCTTTTTGTGTTGTCTACTCTTAAGATGGGTGATGAAAACATCAAAGCTCGAGAAATGAAACATGCATACTCGGCAAAAAAAAGGGCATTTCATACTCAAGTATCCTGCTCCGTATCTTAAGAGGAGTCTCTTCACAAGTCTCTGTGGACCCTTAAAAAAAAAAAACTGACTAGTTCAGAAATAGCTTATATGGTGGTTATTTCGTTCAAAAAAAGTCACCTTCAAGTAAGTCTTCCCAGAGCCACTTGTGGGAAGAAAAGTCATCTTTAGCTGATAGTGGCTCAGGACCTGGATATGCACGAAGCCAACTGAATCCCGACCAGACTAATCTGTAAGTATACCACGATTCATCACCGGATATGAGAAATACTGTAGATGGGAAGTTCTTAAAAGGCTGATGAATTCAACCCCACCTGGAAAATACGGATGAGTCAATGCATTAATTAATGGTAGAAAGAAAGAGAGATAAAAGAAGATTAACCAACCGAAGGGGCTGTGTTTAAGAATGATTCCAGAGGAAGAGATCTCTTCCAAGACGCTACGAGAGATGTATTCTAGGTTGCCTACGCAATAGATGACCACTGGATGAGGACCCATCAATTTGAACAACGCCGCTTCTATACTCGGACGCACACGACTAGGGTCATAATCTTTGGGAATCGGACACGTGTTGATGTCCCACCACACCCCCGTCGTCGGCTTCGACTCATAACCTTAAAACGGAAATCAACATCTTTAAACTAGATCTGAAATCAAACATATCAGATAAGAAATCGACACGGTCAATTCCAAACTACCGACCTTCTGCCATATCGAATCTCGATCGGTTGAGGGTTAGGTTTCTTTCAACTTTTACTATATATATTCACCAAACAAACTTATGGGTGCCGCCAAAAAAAACAAACAAACTTATGGGCCTATCTCATGCCAATAAGTATATGGGCTTTTTATTCTGTTTTTGCTATGCCTTTAACGAATAAACAAGACTCACGCGGATATGTTTGTTTTATTTTTTTTATAAATTAAATATAATTAGAGAGCCTGTCTGAAGAATAGACTGATTAACTTGGACGAACTCGGTGTCCCAATTCTTGAGCTCAGTGTCCTCCGTGTTTCCATAGATATCCTTGTCACTGGCGTTAGCTTCGTCCCACTATCCATTAATGATCTCTTCCCTCTATCCTCTTCACCATCATCAATGGCTTCTCCTCCTTTTCGCCGTCGCCACCGGCGCTTTCCTCCTCCTACTGTGCTGCATTCGTTTACAACGATTGTCTTTCCTCCAGGAAGTCTTAGGCTTCCTCTCATAGACAGAGCTCATAGCGAGAGGAGTTTGCCATTGTGCTCTGCAAATTTTTTTAGAGTTAATAGGATTGTGAGAAATAAACTTTAAGAATCAAGACTAACCTATTTATATCTGTATATTCACCGACTGAAAGTAAGATGGGAACATCGAGTGAAAAATCGTGGAAGGAGTGAAGGAAGATGGAGTTACCAAGAACTTTAATGACACCGATCGAATCTAGTCGATGAAGAAGAAGATCAAATGACGCGACCAAACAGAGAGAGGGGGATGAGGGGATGAGAAGCAGCGTAAAGAGAGAATTAGGGTTAACTTCTATTGGGCTGACCCAAAACACATCACAAAACTCATATCAATTGCACACTCATTTAAATGATACGATGCGTTTGGAATCTGGGACACATGTCTTTCACGACGTCGCTCGACTTACTGACGTGGAAGATGACATGGACAGCCTAGGAGTGAAACAAATTGTAATTTATATATATATAGATAGATATATATATATATGATAAAATAAAGGGCAAATCTCCAAAATAACAACTTTCTAAGTTTATATCACAAAATAGCACTCAAAAACTAAAATGACCAAAATAGC
>NC_027748.1:38269697-38280835 GCF_000695525.1 Brassica oleracea var. oleracea | reverse complement strand
CTAAACCCTAAACCCTAAATCCTAAACCCTACCCTTTAACTCTAAACCCTAAGTTTGTGACTTTTGATAAAACATTAAGTGTTATTTTTGTGACTTTTGACCTTGAGTGCTAGTTTGGGAATATAAACTTGATTTAGTGCTATTTTTGTCTTTTTCTCTAAAATAAATAGTACTAGTCATTATTATTTCATATGTTGGAACATGTTATTATTGATATTTTTTATGAATATAGTTTCACGGGTTATTTCAATACATATAATATTTATCAAATATAAAAATCAATGAACAAAACATAAAACATACTTTAAGTTAGGCTTGAGCATTCAGGTACCCGTTGCGATACGGGTTGTGTATTTAGAATTTCAGTTCTAATTTATATCACATCCTAGATGTCATTCTGATAAATTTGTAAGTACAAATCGGGTTCGGATATAACACTTTGGTTTTGCTTCTAAATTGTATCACATCTAAAATCCATAGAGTAACTATATATTGTTCTGATTCAGGTTATATGGGTTTGATTCAGATATATCTAAAATTAAATCCAAAATTAAAAAGCAAAACATAAGAAATAAACTTATTTATATAGGATTGGATATTTAAGGTACTTATTGAAGATTAAAATACTTATTTTTAGATATAGTTTCAAAATAAATATAGAATTGAATATTTGAAATACATATTTATGTTTCAAATATTTACATTTGTGATTAATTTGGACTTTCAGATCGTTTTTTGGATTTCTTGGGTTTTTTTTTGGTTTTTCGGGTTGCCCGTAGGGTTTGGCTACGGCTAATAAAACTTCGAGTTTGGATATATGGTTTACCATGCTACAAGACCTATTCTGGAATTTCTTATATTTCAGAATGGGCACGGATCAGATTTTTTGGTTTGATTTGGTATAAACTTTGGATTACGGATTTTATGCTCTTGCCTACTTTAAATGAAGAGAAAATGTGATTATATAAAAAAAATTACCAAAAAGTTATTCCGCGCTTTAGCGCGGGTAAAAATCTAGTGTATCTATAAATTGGATAGATTTAGGTGTTTATCGTGCTATAAAACAAAAAGGACATGTGATGAAATCATATGTTTAATCTATACAAACTGAAAGGAAATGATTTTTCTGAGTTGAAAATTTTAAAGTATTAACATGATAAAGACTACTATGTGAGGCCGTTGCTAAGTAAACCGCGGGGAAAAAAAATTAATCCAAGGACAATAACGTATTCTCATTTTAAGGTGAATTTTAGTTGCCTGAATATTTGATAATTATTGTTTAGGTTGAATGCAATGTTCGAGAAATCGCTAGGCGCAATGCATATGATGAGATATGACCTAATGCCAAATCAATTAAACAGAGATTGCTATATATATTAGTTATGTGCTCCTTTACTGTTGTTGTGTCATAGTCATAGTCTAGTGGTTTTAAGTGCTGGTTAAAAAAGGACAGACATGGGTTCGAGACGTAAATCTGTGCTTCTTTTGTCAATTTTTTTTTAAAATTTTTTTTCTCGATTTCATAGATTTTTTCATTATTCTTGTAAGTTTTAATGAGAATACATCAAATCAAAGACACATACGCGATATTAAGCATAAAAATCACGAAAACCATGATTTTTTTTCATCTTTCGGTTCATTGCCCGATTATCATCTATCTGTTCATATATGTAGTCCGATTATCATGTTTTCGGCGATTAGTCGGCCGTCTAGCATAGATTGGATATGCGGAGATTTTCCAAAATTCGTAAAAAATTAGTATAGGTTAAGGTTATTAATTACGATCAATTAAATAAGTAAATTAAATTGATAATTTAATACGAATGGTTTAAGACAGTAGCATGTGATGGTAATTTTTATGTAAAATTTAAGGTTAAGTACAAAATCTACTTCGGTTTTAATAGTTTAGATTCAATGAATTAGCTAAAATATAAAACGAATTATTTTGTTTTTCATTCGATAAGTGAGTAAAAAATTAGTGGTGTTCCATCCGGATATCAGTTAGGTTTCGGTTCGTTTTTTTTTTCAACATTTCAATTTATAAAAAATAACTACCATATTAAAACTATATTTACTTTTGTTTGGTTCACTTTATACACTGTCGGTTTCTAGTTCTAGAGCAACTGCTTCTGGTTCAGGGATTACAGTCTCCTAATCGTCAAGTCTCTAATCTGCAGCCTTACGCAGATGATTGTCAGAGTCATGCATGTCTCCTTTCGTATCATGTGTGAGCACAAGGGTCGTGGCCATGTTGCTTGCTTGTTGTTTGGTGTCGCTCAATGCTTGGGTAATGTCGATCCCTTCTGGCTCACAATTGGTGTCGACCGACAAAGAAGTAGTGTTGGTTGATGTTAATCGCTTCTCTTTTGGAACATTAAAGCTTTTGCATGACCTGAAGAGTCAACCTAATCAATTTTCATGATTCTTCTAATACTGTTAGGCATGCATCTAAAAGATACAAGAAAATTTTAATAAGTAAATAATAAAAAACAAAAGTTAGATAGAATAAATCTATCAACCAAGTCTAATGGTGAATCCAATGCTTTCCAGTAACGACACCAAATTTGATGTAGCTCATACACTATAGCAACTTTCTCAAATAAGAGATCAATCGCATCACTTAGGGATCGAATCCATAGAGAACATGGGCACACAATAAACTATAGGAATTAAGATTAAGCCAAGAAATAGTATCGGTAAAACCCAAAACTACTGGTTGAACAGATGGGTGACTAACATGTAATCCAATTTGATTGTAATTATTCTTTTTAAAACTTAAAAGTTAATTTCAATATGTTCATTATACATTTAAATACTTATTAGTTTTGATCTTGTTGTATTTTGTATTGTCATAACTCCAAATTGTTTAAATTATCTTTATATATTTTTATCTGAAATTGAAAAATAAAGAAAATAGATTTTAAGACTTTATTGTGATTTTCAAACATGAATTTTTATTTTATTTTTAAATTTGATATATATATATATATATATATATGAAAATTAATTAAACTATTGATGTACGGTTCCACACATGGTCTTGATCCAATGACCCAGTGATCAAAAATAACACAATTGTATACACGATAACTAATTGATGATATCCTTATACCCTTGTAATACAACATCGATGTCCAATACGTGTAAACCGTGCAACAATGAAAGACAAAAATCCACCTATGGTGTAACCATCCCAAATATTTTTGCAATCCATAGTCCTTTGCTCCGCAAGACCTGCTGCTATCTAAAAAGGCTACTATATATCCCGAACCATGCCATAAAATATAGACCCGTATAAACCAATTTACCTTCATCCTTTGAGATGTTACATATCCACCATAAAACATATCCCACCCAACATGAGATCTTTGAAAGTAATTGTTAACCTCCTGAATCTGATACATTAGGCCCTCCACCTATATATAAAAACAATCTTATTATATATAATAGGGTCGGCCCGCCCTACGGGCGGGATATACTTTACTTGTGATCTATGGTATTAATTTTTTCTATGATTTTGGCGTTTGTGTTTTAGGTTTGCATTTGCAAGAAATGTATATGATAATGATTTTTTTCTTCAAAAAAGTTTTAAATATGGAGGGATTATATGTAATAAGATATATTTAGAACTAAATAGGTGTTTCTATATTAAAGAGTTGTGGCTTTCATATGTTGTGAAGGCTTCGAATGGTCATCATGTTGTTTCTTTTAACAAAAATTTGATCCCATATTCGGGTGGTTTGTATATTTTGGGTTCAGAAGGTTTGGGTTGTGAGTAATTTTTATGTTGAAATCATAGTCTTTTTACATGTTATTGGAGTGGAAGTGGTTATTATTTGAAGCTGCATTTGTTATTAAAAGTAGAATGTTATATTGAATGTGAAGAAAGTAAAATGAATCTAATAAAAAAACATTTGAAACTGGAAACTGTGAAAATGAGTAGTGGTCGATGAGTGTAGGCACATATTAGTTACCGCAAAACCAACTCCACAAACTTCACCGTTTGTTTATAGTAATAATAACAATCAATGCATCGATTTTCCAAATTATTGATGTGGCGCTTTCTTGGTGGCATTATAAATGTCATATTAGTTCTATAATACTTCGTTTTCAATATAGAAACGTTACATAAGGAACGTTTAATCTACTTCATCATTTGTCAGCTCCAGGCATGCCAGTTTGCCGTTCATGACAATTCATAAATTTCATGCATTCTTTCATGTTCTCCTGGACATAGCAAAATTATGGCATAGAGATCGTTACCGAGATAGTTACCTTTACCACAATTGTTGTTTGCCAATATTCAAAGATGCTTTAGCCTTATTACGGAGTTGTTTCATTGTCAAAATTGTTTGTTTTTTTCCTAATATTAATTCTTGTATAGAAAAGAAAACAAAAGTTTGCATTAATTTTTAATAAATATTTATAATTCTTAATTTATTTTCAATTAAAATATTTCTCTATTTTCATTGCATTTATATTATTTATATTATTATTTAAGAAGATATAAAACTTTTACCATTAAATATTATTCACAATTTGTTTAAAGTTTACCATTAAATACTATTTATTTTTACAATTATTATCTTCTGTAATTTTTATATACTTTTTAACTTAATGTTTTTCTTACATTCTTGTTTACAATATTAAGGATTAATGCATCTATTTAATGGTTTAGATTTAGAAAATATTTTCGGTCCAAAATTATGATATAAAATCATTTTTAGTAAAAACATTTCACTGTTTTGTATTAATATCACATTCTAATTTGATATTGCATCATTGATTTTTATTCCTGTTTTATTTTTATTTTTGTAATTTTGTTAGTTTTTTTTCTTACTTCCAGTTAACTTTAATATTTTATTGTTTTTGGTAAACTTCGTAGATTGTTTTGATTCTAAACTTTTCGTTATTTTTCTTGGTATGGGGTAGGTGAAGTATGTGGTGCATTTGGTATGGGGTGGTAAAAGACTATTTGGTCGGGGTATTGACGCATTGGTTAGTATGTGTTTGGATCATTAAAACATGAGGTCATAAGACGGTGTATGGAATTTGTATTGTTGTGAAGATGTACGTTTTCGTTTGCAGTATCGTAGATTTCTAGTAAGGATTATGAAAATACTCTTATAGAAGCATTTTTTTTATACAAACGTTAATCATTAAAGAAACATTACCTTACTTCAATAAAGAATTAATCATTGACTTTTACATCTTACATTACTCTTTTTCTTATTAGACAAATATATATATACGTATATTAGAACGAAGAAAAGTTAACACTCGTCTTATCTATATATTGTTTGTGTTAAGCAAATCTTTCATAGCGGTCAAAGCAATGTTGGTCATCCGAGACTTATCCATGTCTGAGATAACCAAGTTTGGTTGAGATGGTTAACTCGAGGCTGCCATTGAAGAACAACTTCTTAGAAGAAGATCAAAATCAAGCGAAGGACCACTGTGGAGTAACTCTAATTGAGGTGCATCTGGTTTAGTAGTGGTGGGAGATGAGAAAGTGGCCTCCCCATGTTCTTAGCTGCAATGCTTGAAACCCTCTCGAGCTGCCAGGATAAAAAAGATGTTAGTGGAAGTTTACTCTCTAAGATCAATCACAATGCGTGAAACATGTTCCATAAAGAAAAAGCCAAAACCTCTTCTCTAAGAATTTTAGATTCAAAGCTTCTGTGCATCAAAGTAAGAGTTGTCATGAACAGGAGCATCACCACAGTTGTGGCAAATGGTGTGTTCGTAAGCTTCTCGAATGGCAGTGTTTTCGCAACGAATCCTATCACTCTCTTCCTTGAGTGCACTACTATCAGCTCTTTCTTGTTGTGCCTGCAAGAAGAAACGATGGAGAAGCAACACTAAGGACTTCTTTTTCTTTTTTTTTTATTGGAGAAAGAGACAAAGCGAGGAAGAGAGAGTAAAAAATTGAAAACCTTCTGTATTCTACGGTTCTGAAACCAAAACTTGACCTGTCTTGGAACTAAACCCAGTTTTCTGCTAAGTTGCATCCTCTGTTTCTTATCTGGATGTTGACACTCACTGAAATAACTGCAAACAAAAGCATAAGAGAACATAAAGCAATAGTTGGATCTAGTGTGGTGTGTGGTGGGGGAAACACTTCTAGAAAAACAATCCCAGAGAGCAGAGCACCCACCAGACCACAAAGTAAACATAATTCGATTCATAGAAAAACCAAACATCAAGAGGAGAATATAAGGAGAAAACAATAATGTAAAAACAATAGCGAACAAACATGAAGAAGCTAGCCGGAATATTGTTGAATCATGAATAATAAAAATATGGAGAACAGACTTACGTTAACATCCACCAGCACTGGAGTTAGCCATATCAAAATCTATCAGGAAGAATATGAGAGATACGAAGTGAAGATGAGTTGTTAGGGAGAAATCTCACACATATTTATACACATAAACTCTTAACTCGGACCGTTGTGGTGAAGGAAAGCAGAAACGACATCGACTCGCCGTCGAAGGATGGGGAGATGCGACTTTCGTTTCTCGTCTAAAGCTGATTAGGGTAACAGAGGCGACTCTGTTCTTTCGGCCCAGATAGAGATCAAAATTAGACATTCCAAAGCCCAAACACAGAACACCTGAATGAAGCCCAGTAGACCGAAGAGTTAATGAAACGGAGCATTTAGAGTGAGTCGATAAGTGGCGACTTCACAACGCGCGACTTTCCTAGGTGGAGGCTGACGTGGCAGCACCAGGAGAGAACAAACAGTTCTTTATAATAATAGATAGATATATATATATTTTTTTGTCGACTCTCATCTTCTAAGATCAAGTGGAAGTCGGGCTTGAGTCGTTCCGAAAAAACGCTATGTCCGGCTGGGTCTGATCTATATGGGAAAAGAGAACTCCGATGTTTCTTGCCTCCTTCGCGAGAGAATCTGCACGCAAATTCTTGGTTCTGGGTATACGGTCAATGTTAAAAACCGAGAAACCCGCCTTTAGGCGTTTGAATGAGACTAGTTCGGAGGCAAACGCCGGCCAGTCGGTGGGGTTCGCAATCATGTCCACTAGGTCGGAACAATCCGTCTCTATATGAATCATGGTGCAAAGTAGGTCTTGCAAACATGACATTGCCCATATGAGTCCTTCCATCTCAGCATGGAGAGGTGATATGCTTTTCCGGCATCCTTGCAGTCCAAATCTCTCAACTCCCATTTGATCCTTATAAAACCACCCTAGACCACTAACCGTGTCATTCTCAATCCATGACGCATCGATTTGACAGGTCGGGAGTTGAGGGTCTGCAAGGAGAGTCGAGATAGTCGAAGGAGCAGTCTCTGTCTTCTCTTCCTCGCTGTCCTCAAGTAGGTTGGCTTTCCTCCAACATTCGGCTTCAATGGAAGCTAGCTGGAGGGTATCCACAGGTGATACCTCTTTTCCATTAAAAACTTTATCATTTCGTGTCTTCCAAATGTACCATAAGATCTATGGGAAAGTTTCAATAAGTGGTTCCATATGGGCCACGTTTTTCTTCTTCCAAAAGAGGAAGCTCATGTTTTGATAAACAGAGGTACTCGGGAAGTAACCCGGAAGGGACGAATAGTCCGATAAAGCCCACACCTGAAGGGCGGGGGACATTCAAAAAGAAGATGGTTAATGGTTTCCTCAGGGTCACCGCATCTAGGACAGCTCCTATCAGTGCCCATGTGTCTATAAGCAAGTCTTTCTGTCGTCGCAATGCATCCTGTCAAGGCTTGCCACATAAAGTGTCTCATCTTCCCAAGAGCATGAATGCTCCACACATGGCTCTGTAAACCAGTGATACTAGGTTGTATAACCTGAACTTCAACGTCACACGCTTTGATCTCCTGAAACTGTTTATATCCTGATTTTACTGAGTAAACTCCCGATTTTGTGTAGTTCGATGCATACCCGTCCATGGACCACGTGTTGCTCGGTCGCAGTTTGAGAATAAGCGGGATATCCTCGGGGTGAAAATATTCTAGTAAAAGATTAGTATCCCAAACCCTTGTATCACGCCTAATAAAGGAATGAACAAGGAGTTTTGGGTGTCTATAAGTAACGCGATCAGACGGTCTCGGAGGTCGAGCGACAATATCAGGGATCCAAGGCTCAGTCCAAACACAGGTGTTGAGACCTGCTCCGATAGTCTTTCGTAGGCCCGATGTGAGGAGCGATTTTCCTGCCATAATACTACGCCAACCGTAGGAGGGTGAGTAAACCTTGCGATCTTCCAAAGGACTTGATCGGTTGTAGTATCGTCCTCTCAAAACTCGAGCGAGAAGGGAGTTTGGGAACTGTATCAATTTCTAAAGTTGTTTCGCTAGCAAAGCAACATTAAAATCGTGTAAGTCTAAAAAGCCGAGTCCTCCCTGGTCATGAGGGATACTAATTTTATCCCATGCGATCCAATGTAAACCTCGGTTATTTTGACTCGAGCTCCACCAAAAATTTTATATTGCGCTTTTTAGTTTTTCTACTATGCCTTGTGTAAGAAAGTAGCACGACATACTGTATGTCGGCACAGCTTGCGCCACTAATTTTATTTGAACCTCTTTACCCCTTTCGAGAGTAATCTAGCTGACAACGAATTGACGCATCCGTTGAGGCGATCTTGTACATAGGAGAAGACTTTCATCTTAGATCCACATATTTGTTCTGGGAGTCCTAGGTACTTTTCCATACCTCCTTCAGAAGTAATCCCAAGAACGTCTTTGATGTTTTCTTTAACGTTGTGATCAACTTTATTTCCAAAAATAATCTTATTATATAAAGCTTAGTTATTCAAAGTTGCTAATTGACATGATCACGACACATGACAATTATATATTTAAGATTGTGACATGTGTTAATCTATCTCATGATTAAAATATATATATACTAAGATATTAACAAAAATGAATTTTATTAAAAATCTTATTATATATATTATTTAATATTAATTTTCCCTTTTTAAAATCCTAATCAAAAGATTATTGCAAAAGATTATTTGCTAATAATTTTTCTTTTAGTATTGTGACATGTGTTTAAATATATAATGATTAAAAATATATATAATAAGCTAATAAAAACGAATTTTGAACAAAAACTACTTTTAAAAATTATTTAATAGTAAAAACGAATTTTAAAAATATTTAGTAGTAATGTTTTCAGAAATTTTACTTTATAAAAACCCTAAAAAATATATTTGAAAACAATTTATTTAATATAATTTTTCTTTTCTAAACTTTTAATGAAAATATAATTATAAAAGATCATATTGAGTTTGGTTTTTCAAAATTGCTAATTAACATATGATATGTGTTAAACTATATCATAATTAAAATATATATACTAAAATAATAAAAACGATTTTTCTTAAATATATTTAATAGTATTATTATTATTACTAGTTTTACTATTATTATTATTGTTATTATTCTTTTTCATTATAATTTTTTTTTAAAGATACTAAAGATAGAGAATAATAAAAGATAAACACTAACTTTTAAGAAAAAAATGTTAAACAAAAATGAATTGTAAAATCCTACAAGTACAATAAATTATTTAATAAAAACATGAAGAAAAACTAACTTTAAAATAGATAATATTACTTTTGTAAAAGCATAATTAAAAGAAAAATGTAAAAGTACTCTTACTGTTTTTTTATAAGTAAATAACTTTCCTTTTTAATAGATAATTTTATGTTAAAAAATTATGAAAAAATAGCTACAAATATTTTACATCTATATTTAGGTTTAAGCTTCCACATATTATTTTTACAAAATACAATAATATTTACATGAAAAGTATTACCTGAGTATTTTGTTTTAATTTCTTGATACAACTCAACTTTTTATTATCCTTATTACATCTTATGATGCTAGCATAACTTTTAATTTTGATGTTATTGTCGTACATGAGTATGTGTGAATATGATAAATATGTGTTTGTATGTATAAGTCAAAATATATAAATAATTAAACAGAATTTTTCTATTAAAAATAAAATATATTTATAAAAATCTAAAAGAAATAAAATAATTAATTTCCTTTTTAAAATTTTAAATAAAATAAAATGTAAAAGTAATCTTATTTTTATTATAATTAACTAACTTTACTTTTTAATAATCATCTGAGAGAATGTAGAATTGTTTCACAGCTCACTCAGCCAGGAACACCACAATGGAATGGTGTGTCCGAAAGGAGAAATCGAACTTTATTAGATATGGTTCGGTCTATGATGAGTCATACAAATCTTCCACCATATTTTTGGAGATACACTCTAGAAACGTCTGCGTTTACGCTAAATAGATGTCCATCAAAACCAGTTGAGAAGACACCATATGAGATGTGGACTGGAAAGGTTGCAAATCTGTCTTTTCTGAAAATTTGAGGTTCTAATGCTTATGTCAAATGTATGTTTACTGATAAGCTTGGACCTAAATCTGATGAATGCTACTTAATTGGTTGTCCTAAAGAAACCAAAGGTTATTACTTTTACTACCCCACCGAGAACAAAGTGTTTGTTGCTCATAGTGGTGTTTTTCTTGAGAGAAAATTTCTTTCTAAGAAGAATAGTGGAGGTAAAGTATAACTCGAAGAAGTTCGAGAAACACAGGAGATGGTTTCATCATCTTAGGAAGATGATCAATTAGATTTACGAAGAGTCGTAGAATCTACACCTGTGGAACCTGGAGTGCGTTGGTCCAAAAGGACACGTCGCGAACCTGATAGATATGAGGTTTGGGTGACAGATCATCATGATCTATTGATAATAGAGAGTGATGAACCCACGTCCTTTGAGGAAGCTATGATAGGCCCTGACTCAAATATATTGCTTGAAGCAAGCATCTCGGAGTTGGAATCTCTGTTTTAATGAGGCAATCAAAGAGTTTGATTTCATTAGAAATAAAGAAGAACCTTGCATTTACAAGAAGACTAGTGGGAGCGCAGTTTCCTTGGTGTTGTATGTAGATGACATACTTTGAGTTTGTTTCTTTATGAAAGACATGGAAAAAGCTACATATATCCTTGGAATAAGAATCTATAGAGATAGATTAAATAAGACTATTGGATTATGTCAAGATACTTATATCGATAAGGTTTTACATAGATTCAAGATGCATGATTCCAAGAAAGGCTTTTTGCCAATGTCTCA
>NC_027748.1:38260078-38269627 GCF_000695525.1 Brassica oleracea var. oleracea | reverse complement strand
CATATGCTTCTGCTAAAGGATCTATCATGTATGCCATGATCTGTACTAGTACAGATGTTGCGTATGCTTTGAGCATGACGAGTCGATACCAATCTGATCCAAGTGAAAGTCACTGGAAAACAGTCAAGAATATTCTCAAGTATTTGAGAAATACTAAGGATAAATTCTTGGTCTATGGAGGAATTATGAGCTGGTTGTAAGTGGTTACAGCGATACCAATTTTTCAAAATGACAAAAGTGATTTTCGATCACGAGTTGGTTTATCTTTTGTCTTAATGGAGAGTGGTGGGTTGGAAGAGTTCCAAGCAAAGCACCACATCATAGTCTCAATGGATGCAAATGTTGTTGATCAATTAACAAAGCCTCTTCCATGGCCTAAGTATGAAAGTCATACTGCAGCCATGGGTATTAAGTATATTAAGATGTGATCTTGATTTTAGTGGGAGGCTTTATGTTTATGATATGATGTTCATATTGACAAACATTAGTTATGTTTTCAAATTAGTGAAATTGTTTCAGATTTATTTGATTATTGGATAATTAAATAAATGTTCCAAAATAATTTATATTATAAGCTTATAGGTCATCAAGTACGTGACTTGATCATGAAACCCTATAAGTGAAAGATGCTATAAATTACCGAGGTCCCTAGTCAAGGTTGTTAACGTGGTACATTAATGACCATGAATGACAATTATGTGAGGTGATTGATGACTAAGTTTCATAGAGTCATTCAATATGTGGTATTGAAGTCAATCACATGGATATGTGTTAGAGAACACATGATCAGACTGACCCACTATGAGAACTCTACAAGATTGTTATATGAGTGTCATGAAAGTTTCTTATTACGACTATAGAGTATAGTCCTTAGACATGAGTTCATCATGATTTTTTATTTATGGATTAGTCGACTTTGACCTTGTCAAACGTCAGCCGTAACTGGTGATTATAAAGACATTGATTAGGTGTTTAATGAAGTTTGTAATGAATAGGGATGGAACAAGATGAGATTTATTCCTCCCATATAATGGGAGATAAATATCTCTGGGCCTATCAAAGATTTGATACAGAAAAATGCATGCCATGCTCAAACGAGGTGAATGTCAGTCGTTTGTTTTATCAGTATAAATCAGAGTTCGATAAACGTGATCTAGCTTAATAAAGATGACACTAGTTCTTGCTTTATGATGAGATCGAGATATAGAGACAAATGGTATGAGAATATATGATTCTAGTACAAGTGGGAGATTGTTGGGAATGTCTCATTTGTACTTACTCTTGATGGAGTCGTGATGTCGAGATTCGACTATCATATAATATTAGGTGTTTATAATGTTTTGCTAGAAACCGCTTATAATCTATGAATTGAGAATTCATTACTAGTATTATATGATCTTATAGGGTCACACACCTAAACAAACCGGATAATAAATATGTTAGGTTCTTACATTAAGATATTATATATATGGTATATAATATGTTATACGTATATATTGGTTGGACATGAATTATCTTAATGTAATTAAGAATTTTTAATATAATGGGCTGGCCCATTGTATACCTAATTGAATTAGGCCACGTCCCATAAGTAATAAAGTTTGCTTAACGAAGCAAACGTGTTGATTATGGCTCGCCGCATAAGACGTCAACGAGAGAGATCGTTCGGTGTGTGGTTTGGTGAAGAAGAAAAGTGTTTCTTCTTAGCCAAGTAATTAAAGGAATCCAGCGTAGACGAAAGTGTTCGTTAAATTTTGAGATATGATCTCTGTCTAAATTCAGTTCGTGTGCGTGTGGATACCCATAGAAACACCACGTTTGGAGTGCTAAAAATCGATCTAAATTTATTTCAGTATTTGCATGCGATTTAGACATATGAATTCATAGTTTAATTTATAAAGTGTTATAAACATGTATGAATTTCAATACCCTGCACATCATCATCGTCAGAATATTCACACGGATATTCTGAACCAAACACAGACTCATTCTCAGGAACCGTTGAGCACTCATCATCTCTCGACTTCCTCGACCCTTTCCGCGAAAACACGTGCTTAATATGACTCGCAGACTTCTCAGCTTGTTTCAGAATGCTCTTCGCAACATCCTTCATGTGCCCCTTGTTCTCAGCATCCTCAGAGCCAAAGCTCTCACCTCTCGGACTTCTCCCCGTCAAAAGCCCTGACAAACGGTCTTCAACTATGTACTTAACACCAACATCCTTTCGATTCAACGCCTTCAAGTTGACCCTAGGAGACTTCACATCCTCCTCCACGTTCCCTGACTCTTCCTTCTTCCCATTCCTGGTTCTCATCAGGACTGCTGCTTTCATTACTACCAGTAGAAGCCTCAAGAGTAACTCCACGTATGTTGTTGTCAACGCATCGACTCTTGCCTTTCCTCGGCTCCCCTATCTGTGAGACTTCAGTTCCCGGCTGATGCACCCATATCCCAGTCTCTTCTTGTCCTTCAATGTTAATCGGTTCAAGATTATCCCTCACTCTCGGCGCCTTATCAGACACCACCGAAGAGAATGAGCCTCTATTTGCATCATAAGTAGCAAAAGAAGCCCACATGTCTTCTTTACTTATCGTCGCTCCTTCAAGCCCACCTTTGCTTCGTCCTCGGTCACTGTAATAGCGAGGTGAAGCCTCCCCATCTTGATGTTCTGAAGAGGCAGCCACATATCGTTTCTCTCCCCGCCTTTAAACCCTGCGATGTTGACTGAACAGTCGTCGAGGCTGTCGTCGCTGAACCGGTCTTTGTCTTGGACTTCGAAGTTGAGGATGTTTGGAGAGTCCCACGTCAAGATTGGGATCTTGAACTCTTCTTGCCATTTGGGAGAGAGCGTTTTCTTTAGTATCTTGGTTTTGAATCTGCAGGCGCCGAGCTGGCCTTTCACGTAAGGATCAGATAAACCTGAAGCATTCCAAAATCCAAGAAGAGTGCATAAGATGGTTACTAAAGTGGAGGAGACTTAACTTAGCTCAGTGAGTTCTAACCATTTAGATCTGATGGATTAACATCAGATGCTTCAACGACTTCGACGAGTGCGTGTGCAACTGGTTCTTTCTCATCAACAAAGAACCAATTCTCTGGAACAAGCATAGACAATATTAATCATATAGACTGATCAAATGAAAGTTTGAGATATTTTGATAATTTCAAGAAACCAAAAAAAAGTACTTCAAGTAACCAATAAAAAGTACAAAACTAATGTCATGTATTTTGAACATCAACTGCAATAGTTACCTCCTGATTGTGGGCTAACAAACTTCTCCATATCAACTACAAGCATGTTTGGCTGCAAATTAGACACAAAAGCTTCATTTATGGGAAACCCAGGAAGGATCCATTGGGAAGCGGTGAAATGGATCCTAGGGTATATCAAGGGAACCTATAACTACAGCTTAACCTTCACTAAGGGTTCAAGCTTCAGCGTGGAAGGATTCTGCGATGCTGATTACGCAACTGATCTGGACAGAAGCAGATCAGTTACTGGATATATCTATCAAGTGGGAGGCAACACTGTTAGTTGGAGATCGGGGCTCCAAACAGTAGTGGCTCTATCTACCACTGAATCAGAGTATATGGCTCTAACAGAATCATCTAAAGAGGCCATGTGGCTTAAGTGGTTTTGCGAAGAGTTAGGCTACGAGCAACAAGCAGTCAAGATAAATTGCGATTCACAGTCTGCAATATTCTTAGCTAAGAATGGAGGCTATCACGAGAGAACTAAACACATCCGTACTAAGTTCAACTTTATCAGAGAGGTGATATCAGCAGGAGAGGTTGTAGTTGTCAAGGTTCATACTAGCTTAAATCTAGCCGATATCCTAACGAAGTGCGCACCTGGAAAACTCTGGAGAAGAGTCTTGTAAGCGTCAAGGTTCTGGAGTAGGCTCTGATTATAAGAGATTATGTTTCCCTTGGAATGTATTATGTATTGATGTCAACATATATAGTACACGAGGTTGAGCGATTATAGGGATCGACTCATAACAGAAAGGAATATACAAGGAATAATATCTAAACTATACAAAGTGATACTTATCCTCTAATACCCTCCCGCAGTTGCAGCGTGGGCTCTGTCACACCAAGACTGGATCTAATCCGTTGAAGAGCGAGGAAGGTAGTCCTTTCGTAAAGATATCTGCATATTGAAGTGTCGATGGAATGTGAAGTACACGGACTTGTCCCATTTAGACTTTTTCTCTGACAAAATGTATATTGATCTCAATATGCTTTGTACGCTGATGTTGAACTGGGTTCGAGGAGAGGTATACCACGCTGACATTATCGCAGTTTACCAAGGTTGACTGTCGCATTGGTCTTCCCATTTCCAGAAGTAGATTGCGTAGGTAACAAGATTCTGCGACAGCGTTGGCGAGTCCTTTGTATTTGGATTCTGCACTTGATCTAGAGACTGTGGGTTGGCATTTAGCTGACCACGAGATGAGGTTATCTCCTAGGTAAAGACAGAAGCCTGATGTGGAGCGTCTTGTCGTCGGACATCCCCCCCAGTCTGCGTCCGTGTAGGCCATGAGCTTCATGCTCTGTTTCTTGAGCAGTTGTAATCCCATTGTTTTCGTGCCTTGTAGATAGTGGATCACTCGTTTCATGGCAAGGAAATGGCTTTCCCTGGGATCATGCATGAACAAAAAAAGTTGTTACACTGCATAGGACAAGTCGGGTCGCGTAAAAGTCAAGTATTGTAAGGCTCCGGCTAAGCTCCGGTATTCCGTCGGGTTAGGAACTGGCTTTCCATCTTTCTCGGCCAATTTTGATTTTAAATCAACCGGCGTGGCGCAAGGCTTGCAATCAGACATACCTGCGCGGTGTATGATGTCTTCTGCATACTTTGCTTGGCTAAGAAAGAGTCCTTTTTCGTTGAACTTTGCGGATATGCCAAGGAAGGAGCTGATGCGGCCTGAGTCTGTCATAGGGAACTCTGACTTGAGGAGGCTTATTATGGTTTGTCTTAGCGTGTCTGTGGAGGCGGTGACTATAATGTCATCAACATATAAGATGAGATATGCTGTTAAGTCTCCTTTCCTGTAAACAAACAAGCTAGTGTCCGATTTGCATTGTGTAAATCCATTAGAAGTAATGAATGTAACAAACCGAGCATTCCATGCTCTAGGAGCCTGTTTCAAACCATAAATCGAGCGGCTTAACTTGCAGACATGGTCTGGTTTTGTTTTGTCTACGTAGCCTGGTATCTGAGTCATGTAAACCGTCTCGTCGAGAGTCCCATGTAGAAAAGCGTTCTGAACATCTAGCTGATGAACCTGCCAATCACACATTAGTGCAACATGTAAAACTGTCCGAATGGTTGCTGGTTTAACCACTGGACTAAATGTTTCGTCAAAGTCGATGCCTTGTTCTTGGGACTTCCCATTGGCGACTAGTCGAGCCTTGTGATTCTTAAAGAACCCCTCTGCAACATACTTGTGTTTATAGAGCCACATTGAAGTAACAACATTAGTGTTTGGAGGCCTTGGCACAAGATCAAAAGTCTTATTCTTAATAAAAGCATCGTACTCAACATTCATGGCCGGGTTCCAGTTTGGATCATCAAGCGCTTTGAGATAGCTTTTTGGAAGTGGGGATTGTGTTTGAGCATGAAGAGAAAGAATCTGTTTTGGCTTGGAGATGCCATGTTTAGAACGTGTTGACATGGCGTGCCTTGGTTCCTCTCTCACCACTTGGCTTGATTGAGTTGGCGCTTCACAAGTAGGAGAGTCCACACTCGGTGGAGCTGTAGCTGGGACGGTGGTAGTCTCTAGTATCTGGCGGAACAGAGGAGAAGGTTCGCCATCAGAAGAGAGAAAATCATATTCTAAGTCTTTTTTTGTTTTAGACTCTTCATATGGGAAACATGATTCATGAAAGTTCACATGTCGTGAAATGATGATTTTCTTTGTGGTTAAGTCAAAGCATATGTACCCTCTGTGGTTAAGTGTATAACCGAGGAAGATACATTTTCTAGATCGAGGAGAAAGCTTTTTCTTGTGAGAATTATTAGTATTTGGAAAACATAAACTGCCAAAAACTTTTAGATGAGAATAGGATACCGGTTTGTTAAACAATACTGAGTATGGGATTTTGTTTTGAATGGCTTTGGAAGGAAGGATGTTTAGGATATGGACAGCCGTATGTAGCGCCTCCACCCAGAAGGAAGAGGTAGCTGAGCTTGGAATAGGAGACAGCGCACGACATTGTTGATTGTGCGTATCATCCGTTCCGATTTTCCGTTTTGTTGAGAAGTATGTGGGCAAGAAAAATGGAAGGTTATCCCTTTTGATGCGAAAAGTCATGAAACTGAGAGTTGTCAAACTCACCACCATTGTCACATTGTAGTGATTTGATATCTTTCTCAAATTGCGTTTTAACAAAATTTGTAAAGTGCAGAAATTTTGAAAATGTTTCATGCTTGTAACGCAAGAGATATACCCAGAGAAAGTGAGAATAGTGGTCAAGGAAAAGAACGTAATATTTGATACCACTTAGACTCTGGATAGGCGATGTCCATAGGTCAGAGTGTACGATGTCGAATGGGTGATTGACTATCGTATTTGAGGTAGTGAACGGAAGCTTTGTTTGTTTTCCAAATTGACAAGCTGAACACAGAGGAGATAAATCGCTTTTATTACATGACAAAACCGAATTTGAAAGCAAAGAGTTCAGAGTTTGATTATTGCAATGAGCCAAACGGCGATGCCACACATTAGAAGAAGTAGTAAGAAAAGCTTGAGGTTGCGATGTCGCTTTATTTGGAGAAGGAAGAAGTGGATATCACTTTTATTACATGACAAAACCGAATTTGAAAGCAAAGAGTTCAGAGTTTGATTATTGCAATGAGACAAACGGCGATGCCACACATTAGAAGAAGTAGTAAAAAAAGCTTGAGGTTGCGGTATTGTCGCTTTATTTGGAGAAGGAAGAAGTGGATAGAGGTCCCATGTGCTGTCACTGCGGAGTATCCTCTTCTGTGAACGAAGATCCTTCAGAGTAAAACCAAGGGGTTCAAATTCAACTGAGCAAGAATTATCTTTAGTAAAGCGACGAACAGAGATCAAGTTTTTAATCAGAGATGGAGTAACAAGAACAGATTTTAAAGCTAAAGGTCGATTACGAGTAGGAAAGGAAAGAGAACCCGATGATTCAATTGGAACCTTTATACTGTTTGCCACTGTTATTGTTTTTCCGGTGCGACCATTAAGAACAGATTTAAGAGTACCTGCGCTGTTGGCTAGGTGAGCTGTTGCACCGGAGTCCATGTACCATTGATTGTCCGTCGGGTCGATGAGAGTCATCGTGTTGAAGGCCGACGCAAAATCACCTGTTGGCTCGAGCTTTTGATTGTTGACGTTGTTGTGTGGTCCTTGAGCTATGAGTTGCAGCTGTGGACGCGGGCCAAGAAGTCATTGTTGCGAGAACGCCTGCTGCAGTAGCTGCGTCCATGGGTTGAACTGTGTTTGGGGCCACATCGGGTAACCATTGTTCCAGTATGGTGTGCTCCATTGGGGAAACTGTGGTTGTTGTTGATTGTTGGTTCTTCCTCTGCCATGGTTGCGACCTCTGTTTCCTCTGATTTGCTCTGATTTGGAAGTTTCGAGATTGCTGTTGAGACTGTGGGAAGGACTTCTGATCAGCTGAGCTGGTTGAGGCAGCGAGTACCTTTGGAGAGCTTGAAGACTCGTCTTTGTGGAGAGACGGTTTCTTGCCTTTACCTAAGCGTTCCTATTCAAGGAGTAACATCGAGCGAGCCTCCTGAAAGGTAGGAAATGGTTGTTTGTGCATTATGACATTGATGATGTTGTCATATTTTGCGTTGAGGCCGTTGAGTAGATAAGTAACCAAGGTCCTCTCTGAAACTGGCGCGCCTACATTATCAAGTTGGTCCGCAATGGACTTGAGTTCTTGGGAGTAAGCATGGATAGACAGATCACCAATCTCCTGATTTCGAAGCTTATGATCCAATTGGATTGCGCGAGCTTCTTTGTTGTCTCTGAAGAAATTTTCGAGTCTGAGCCAGATCTCGCGAGAAGTTCCCCCGGTTTTGAACGTGCTCTTGAAGAGGTTGTTCGAGAGAGTACCATAGATCCACAGCTTCACTACGCCATCACGTTTCTTCCATGCAACGTCGTTATCATCCTCCGGTAAGAGAGTTCCGTCAAGATTTCCGGAAGCGTCAAAGCTCTGGCAATGGGTGAGGAAAAGCTCTCTCCAGGCGTCGTAGTTACCATCGTCGATGTCAAGAATGAGGGGGATGTGGTGTTTGATGTTTGTCACACCGTAAGTGGTGTTTGATGTTTGTCACACCGTAAGCGCGTTCGTGTTGAGCAACAGGAGCAGCCATGGAAGGTCAAAAAGATGAGAGATTGAAGAAAATTGAAGAAGAAGTAGAGGAGAAGAAAGAGAGAGACGCAGAGATGCGTTTTAGGTTTCAGGAACTGTAACCCTCTGATACCATATAAGAGATTATGTTTTCCTTGAAATGTATTATGTATTGATGTCAACATATATAGTACAAGAGGTTGAGCGATTATAGGGATCGGCTCATAACAGAAAGAAATATACAAGGAATAATATCTAAACTATTCAAAGTGATACTTATCCTCTAATACTGATGCCTACGGCTGTGGAAGATGGCAGAGGAGTCGTCTAGAAGCAGGTAGAGGTCTCCTGGTGGGTACCTCGCAGTGAATAAGCAAGACAGAGGGTCAGTTTCAGATTCAAGCGGAATCAACAGTTAAGTTTTTTTAAATCCTTTGGAAGATAAGGTCTCAGATCAGCTAGCAAACGAGAAGCAAGTCAGAAGGTGGAGTTACCTGAAGAGTTGAGTTGGGTTTGTTTCGCCCAGATTTGAGGATTGGTTGCTGTCTCAGAAAGTTTCAGTCTTTTGGGTCAGAGGTTGATCATAAAGCAGTCGTCATCTCTGTCAGAATCAAAGACCGTACAGAAGTTGAAACGAGAAGAAAGAGCTGCATAAAGGTTGATTTAACTTCGAGGTGGAGTTTAATCGAAGGAATCGCAGTTGGAAGAGACAGTGGAGCGAAGCGGTGCAGATGGAGTGAGATGAGTCTTAGAGTTGTTCGGTTTCAGATGTTCTGTCCGAATGAGAAGAGAGATAGAGTAAAGCCAAGGTGGATAATGTTGTTTGGGCTTTTGTCTTCACTCTCTTGGGCCCTTTATTCATCTTGTGCCATCCATTATCAGATTGGGCTTCACGGGTTGCTGAAGAAGACGCGAGACATCTGGGCCTTTGTCGTCTTTATATATATCTGCAACAAGAGAGAGAAGCCGTTAGAGAGTTTGTTACACACAAGAATAGAGCATCATCTAGCTCGTGACAATCGACGGAGAAGAAGCTTGGTTACCTTCCTCGCGCGAGTCGGAGTTCGCCGGAGAAGCTTCTCGATCTTATCATTCTTGTATCTCCTATTATTTATCTCTTTTGTAACCTGTAACTGTATCAAGCCGGAGGTTTATTCCCGGTGATCTAATAGTGGATTGGGAGCACGAGCCTCCCCCCCCCCCCCC
>NC_027748.1:38254426-38259846 GCF_000695525.1 Brassica oleracea var. oleracea | reverse complement strand
CCCCCCCCACGTAGCGGACTGATCCGTGAAATGGGCAAACAAAGCGTACTTGTTTCTTTCTTTACTTAGAAAGTAAATCAAACGCAATCGAGATACAAAGATCAAACGTAACAATCCCTTATCTCAAGACACTTTTCATACTGAGATGTACGGAGCTAACAAGGAGTTTACCGACTTTTCTCCCTTGTCGGATTTCTCTTAACACCCACAAATGCGGGTCTTAGATTGCCAGCTAGAATACTAGCATTCAATTTAAAGACTAAAGTGAACTGTGTGTTAATGGTAACTTAGTTTCTTATTCAGTTTTGAAAATTAACCAAAAAAGTATGAGAGAGGGCACGAGTAGTTCTCAATGCACATCAAATACAAAGAACAAAGGGAGGAAATACAGAAAAGTATGATTATATATCTCCCAAATTCACTCGAACTTTCGTAAGTTTTGAAAGAGGAATTGGATGGAGGAACAACGAGGTAAGAATGTCTTTTATCTTTTGAAATCAATCACACGAGCAGTGTTGACGGCTCGCACCAGAATCTGTCGTGGCACAGCTTTTGAAGAAACAAATTCCTCCATCATTATCTTATAATTCTCGCGTTCCATCTTCCTCAATACCTCAACCGCTGCTTCTTTGGTGACACCATATTGCTTCATGTAACAGTTGACGCCATTCGCCACCTCTCCTCTGTTCATTTTTATATAAAAAGGAGTTGTAAATTTGGTAGTAAGACTTGGTCCATGTGTAATATATTTTTATACACATTTACCTCAAAAGTGACAATGTCATTTCTAAGACGAAACACAATATTTAAATTAAAGCTTCAAATATTTTGGGTGTGGAGTTGAACCACTCATTCAATTGCTTTTGATCACAATCGTCCATCGATATATATCCGTAGGCTGCAAAGTCATGCAGTCCAGATGCGGAGCTCCCAACCTCCATGTAATCCTCAAAGCTTGGCACATGACCTGCGCGTGCCCATTTTGATGTCGCCAGATACAATATCATCAGACTCTTAAGTCTGCAAGGATAATTGTTAATCAGATTAACTAAGTCAATTTGCAAGCTACTCCGTCTACTACTTGAAATAGATTGCTTATACCTCATCTATAGTTGGTTGCAGACTACCGAACTTTCCTCGAGCTTTCATTTCTCGATCAATATCTTCAACTGTTTCTAACATATTTTGGTAGAGGATTCTCATATAGCTTGGTAGTTCTTCCATGGCCCCAAGATCCCACCTGGCCAGTTAATTTCTTTGTTAGTTACATGAAACACATATATATGGATCATAGATGCATAAGATATTGGTAGATGTGCATGCTTGTCGATAAGACTACATAAATACCTCTGGAAAGCATCATGAAGACTAATAACTTCCCGAAGAGTGGCATATGCATCACATGTATCATCCAGAGCAGTCACGAGCATTGAAAATTTAGTGGCATGAATTTTTGCAAGTGAATACCTTGGCTCGAAAAACATTCCTACTGCAAAAAGAAAGACCTCCACAATTCGGTCCCTTATGTAAGATAGCTTAGGCGCCATGCCTATCTCTTTCCACCATCTGCAGCCATATAGATTAAGTTACATATCAAGTAGACTGATGATCAGAATCATAAGAGTATAAACACACCTAAAAGACGAAAAACTTAATTACTTGGTCATTATCTTAAGCTCTTTGGTGTAGTGCATTTGGCAGAAGTTGAAGTTGAGTTTTGCAAATTTGAGGAGCATCTTGTCGTGGACCTTCTACTGTCCGTAAAAAGAGATGTATTGTTGTGCAACCACTATCTCTATGTTATGATATCGAGCTCTGTACAATGTGCGTTGTATCTGCTCAAAGAGATTTGGGCTAGTTTCTTGGCCAGTCAACAGCCCCAAGTGGTGCCGCGTAAAAGTCAATGCCTCGTCCATTATATCTTCAGATGGTAGTCCCAGATGCGCTGATTCATACAACTGTAGCATTCCTCTAACATCATGCGCCAGAATTTGCTTAAATTTCCCCTCTTCAGTTTTGAATCTCTCAAACGCATCTATAAGAAACCGGTATATAGAGTCATAAATAAGGAAAACTGATGAAACATTTAAACTATTAGGAAGAAAGTCTCGCATCAAAAATTGAAATGAACCTTAAATAATATATACAAAAATGACCAATCCACTTATCACCAAACTAGATTTTGATGGTACATGCCATGCGTAATTTATTCGTATTAGTTTGATAAATTAAAAATTGAAATGCAAAATATTAAAAGTTTAAGCATACTTTTAGGTTTTATTACACCTAAAGATGGTCATATTGATTTGAAATATATATATATATATATATATATATATAATTTTTTTAAGAGATTTTAATAAAACAAATATATGTTTATGGCAGTCTTAGTTTTTTAAAAAAAAATTGGATACACCGGAAAAAAATAAGCGAACTTTTTTTGGTCCACAGGTTAAAAACTTTAGTTGGATCTAATTGATGTTAACTGAATATGTGTCAATATATTGTTTCTGTAATTTGAAAGATCGTAAACGTAGTTATGAACTTTAGTTGTGTTATTGAATCTAAATGATGTTAATTGGTGTTGGTATATTGTTTCCTCTCTTTTCTGATCGCTTGTATAGTGTTTATATTAAGTTAAATTTTATTGTTTTTTTAAAATGCAAATCTTTTAAGAAAATTTCTCGTAATAAACCTTAAACATCATTTCCAGAAAACATCTAAAAATATCTTTGTCAACGTATATTTATAACGTACATTAAGTCTCATTTTAAATGATCTGAAATTTTGATTTAATGGTTTATATATGATAATTTTTGTTTGAATAAAATATATTATTTTGTATATTTTAGAAAATTGCTCGTTGATATTATATTGCCTTCTTCATCAAAATTGTTATTTTGAATATATTTCATATAAACTTGTTAAGGAATAAACTAATGAATTGATCCAACTAGTACTTTGTACGGTATATATATATTTTAAATGACTCAATTTTAAAAGAGTATGTGGTATCATAACTCGATTCATACTATCCAGTTTATAGATCGAACCCAACCTTACCCATTAATCCTCAAATATTCCAAGATTGATGTTTAAATAACCACAATTTCGACGTATTTAAGATAAAGTCTCCCATCATATTTGGAAAAGATCTTAAATAATATATACAAAAAATAGCCAATTTGGTTATCACCAATTATTTTTAGGTCAAAAGCTCAACAAACTTAAAAAACATTATTAATTTACCGCAAGACATCTTGTGTCCATATAGTCTGAAAACTTTAAACATGATTGCAATTGTTTCCAGATCATCTTTTTCTGATATTAAGTCGTCCAGATTTTGGAAAGCATGGTGTAGAATTTCTTCAATTTCACTCTCAAAATAATGAGCAATAGCAAGGCTGATAAGCAAATGGACAATAGGAATCTTCTCCTTGTCGCTACTGTGAGGACACATGAGGATGTCTCTTACCTTTGGTTTCATCACGTATTCAATTTCTTGCTCAACTGCCTCAAATTCATACAAAGAGAACAATATAACTTAATTGAAGAAAGTCTGTTGATCACGAAACAAATCAGATCAGGTATAAACTTACAGAGTCATCGACGGGAACAGAGAGGAAGTAATCCCCCCAAGTATATGGAGAAAAGTACGTCAATGGACGAGTACTCTCAAGATCGCCACTACTCTCAGTCTTTACACATATCAAGTGTTTTGTGGGTTTCTTGGAGGAAAGAGTGTTGTTTTGTATCAACCGGCTAGGAATGAGAGAGAAGTTGGTCTTGTGACAGAGAGGGCCACTATGAACGTTAGGGAGAGTATTAAGACCAAAACGCATTTTTGATGCTTCCATTTATGGAAACTCTGTACTCTGTTTTTGTGGTAGAATGTCTAGTTTTACTTCTCTGTTCTGCTTAAATAGAACCGGAATCAAATGGAGAGGCTGATATGATCAAAGATGCAAACTTTTAGAATTAATTTAGGAAGTTTTGTAGTAATATAAAGGGATCTTGATTTATTAATATTTTTGCATAACATGCACAAGTTTACAATTTTCAAGTACATATATCGTCTACAAGTTTCGTTGATACCACCACCACGTAACATGTCCAAAATATAGTCACCTGCTCTACACATGCAAGTCATAACAAAAAAGGATTACCTAATCAATTGACCACCGGGCAACATCTTTGGCTAAGGCATCAATTGTTGATGTGGCCTAGTGGAAACTGGATTTGTTAACCACGCATGGATGACTTAATGGTAGACAAATTTTAGTGAGTTAACGATCTGTGTTCGAAACAATCTCACGATAGTAAATACGTGTGGCTACGAAGATGGAACTATGTTTTGAATTTCATTTGAATACCTGAAAAAAGAATCTATCAATATGATGTACCTTTTCTTAGGAAATTAGTGTAGAACCAAGAAATTAATTCAAACCAAAAAAAAAACCTTTTACATCATGTGTTACTTGTATCTTATGGCTTTTGCTGAAAGATAAAGATTACACATGAAAGCTCATTGGTACGAGAACCACGTTTCCATGGCCTTCACATACGACAATGCCCCCAGCTGCTGCATCCTATACAGTCGGTTCCTGACCTGTTTGTCAATCAATTTGATCAAGGACAGCGGTGTACGAGTTTTCCCCATGTCTTCTTCTGTTTCTTTCAGACCCAAATAAAAAAACCTGAAAAACGTATCCCAGAAAGAAACGTTGCACCTTTCCTCTGTTTTGATCTGTGAGACAGCCAATAATCTCATCCCACTCACTGGTAAACTGAGGACCCAACACCTTATGAGTTAGATTCTTCCATATTTCCTCCGAGTAGATGCATTTATAAAAGAGATCATTAGTTCGGCTCAGGACATAGCGTACAAGTGACAGCACTTCCTGCGCTCCAAAGTAGCATTCTATCCCCAGTGGGAAGTTTATTCTTGATAGCAACCCAAGCTGTAAACGAGTATTTTGGGGTGTGATAAGGAAACCAAACCCCTTTATACCAATCGACCTCTGCATTATGAATGCGTGCGAGCTCCCATGTATCTTCTTAACTGAACTTCGCCTTGTACGTTTCTCCCATGCGTGTCTAGACCATTCTATCATCTGGAATACCTCCAGATTAATCAAAAATAAATTGATTAAGGCACTATCAAACAAATCTCCACCTTACCTTAGTTAATGTAAACACTTAGTTTGTTTCTGAGATATTCAAAGTTCTGGGTATATCATAAAAAGAAAAAAAAAAATACCAGTCGCAAAGCCCTTCCAGTTATTTAGAGGGTTTCAACAATTGCATCAATGATATTATTTTTTCTTTTATATTTCTTTGACCGAGTACTTTTTTCTGTTTACCTTTTATTGTATAATTTTCCAATTTGAGAATTGTATATAAGATTTTGAACGTCCCCC
>NC_027748.1:38248686-38254347 GCF_000695525.1 Brassica oleracea var. oleracea | reverse complement strand
ATATAGCTTAAGTCCTCGGAAAATACTTTTTATCAAAGTAGAAAAATTGTGGAAGATTTATTTACCCTCTGATGTTCCAAGAAGCCAAACAACAATAGCTTAATTAATAAAGAGGATATTAGTTAAAACGATTTTACAGTCGTTTGTTATTTCTATTTGGAAAGGCCACAAGAAAAAGAGTTTATACTATAATACTGAAATAATAATGATTTGATGTGGTATATGATACTACTATTATATGCTTGTGTCTATTTTTTTTTGGGTCAAATATGCTCGTGTCTATATAAGACCGACTTTACCATCAACTCCAGATTCGTGTTGTATTATTTAAAATACATTACTAACCTATAAGAATATTGGGCTTGTCTAGTATTTTCCATATACTGTTCTAAAATTTGATACAACGTTTACTTGTTGTAGTCTGTTGATGCCGTTGGTGACTATAAACGCACCGAATATAAGAACAACTCCAATGGCGTTACCCACCATTGGAATCTTTAGCTATTTTATAATATTTTTTTTTCAATAGTTAAGGACTCTTATCATAATTATAGATCCAATGGTGTTATTCAATATAGAGTCCTTAAAATTTTTTATTTTTTATTTTCTTTTTAATCTTAGAATTTGAAATTAAAATTTTTCTTTTATTGAAAAACAAAATGTAAACATACAATAATTAAACATCTTCATCATTACCAAACTTGTTCCAAATATTTTGAATCAAATCATATTTCAATTATCCATGTATGTGCGGGTCACGAACACGACTGCGTATGTCAAGCATAGTACGGAGATTTGAAGGCTTCGGAGAATATGACATATCCACCTGTGAACTTCTACTCGAGTCTCCTTCTTCAAACTCTGATGTATCATACTGAGTGTATCCATTGCGTTCATTTTCTACTATCATATTGTGCAGTATGATACATGTTCGCATAACCATCCCTATTTGTCTCTTGTCCCACAAAATAGCCGGGTTTTTCACTATTGCAAATCGAGCTTGCAAAACTCCAAAAGCACGCTCCACATCTTTTCGGGTTGCTTCTTGAACTTTAGCAAATAAATATGCTTCAGGACCTTGAGGGTTTGAGATAGATTGGATAAATGTTGACCATTTTGGATATATGCCTTCTGTGAGGTAGTATGCCAAATCATACTGGTACCCGTTGACCACATATTGTACCCTTGGAGCTCGACCTTGTAAAATGTCTTGAAAGTGATGTGCTTTCACCGAGTCGGAGATATTCGTCAACGGCGTCAGCAGCACAGCCATAAGCAAGCATATGAAGAGCTGCCGTACACTTTTGTAGTGGAGATAGACCTAATCTTCCGACAGCATCTCTTCTTTGTTGAAAGAATGAAAAATTTTCTGAGAGGCGATCGACAATACGCATGAATACCGCCTTGTTCATGCGGAAACGCCGTCTGAATAAATGAGGCGGAAATGTAGGATTTTCACTGAAGTAGTCATTCCATAGTCTTGTATGGCCCTCTTCGCGGTTTCGTTCGACATATGCACGTTTGCTTTGTTTCTTTGTTTGGTTCTTGACGATGTTGTTGTATGTGTCTTCAAAATATTCATCGACAGCCTTATCCAATGCCGCATTCAATCTTCGATCGACTTCATCTTCCATATTTGGCAATCCTTAAAAAAAAATTACAGAGTTAAAAAAAATAAAAAAAAAATCACTAATCAGGTTTTAGAATCATGTTTAGAGTTAAAAAAAAAACATTACTTGATAAGTAGTTATTTGAGAAGTAGTTGAACAAGAGGAAAGCTTGGAGAATTGGTTGAACTGTCTTGATTTGTTGGTTTAATTATCGTGAAATTTAGAGAAGTAGAAGAGGAGGAAAGATTGGAGAATTGTTTGAAGTGTCTTGAGTTGTTGAGAAGTAGAAAGATCAAAGTTTGGAATAAGAGGAAAGAAATTTCATTGATGAGATGATACAAGTTCAGACTACAACAAGAGCAACACACACTGGCTTATAAAGGAAAGTTCGAAATACAAAGCAACAACAACAACAAAGCAACCCGTGACTCTCCGACATGGAGATACAAAAGACATACAGAAAAAGCAAACTTCTGACTTGGTTTACATGAAAGTTAAGACCCGGGACTGAACAAGGAAGAGACACCATCTCTTGTCTTCATCTCGCACATGTCTTCTACTGATCCTGAAACAAAGCAACAACGAAATGAGTCAGTAAAGTAAACAAAGCAAACTAATCATGCAAACAAAGATAACTAAAGCTAACAAACCATCATGACAACATTTCAGACAACAGTTTCGTTTTCAGTGCTAATTTCATAGCAGACAGTGGCTCAGGCTTTGCAAGCAAACTTTCAAGAAAAGTTTGCCTTGAGATTTGCTTTTTCATCTCCATCAGCCCTTCAAGCTTGATTAATTCTTCATCTTTTCCAGTTTTCTTCCTCTTACCCGCAGCCTTCGAAGCCTTAACCCCTATTGGTCTATCTTCTAGTTCTGCAACCGGAGTATCCGTAGTTTTGCGCTTATCCTTGTCCTTCTCCAGATAGGTGGAGCACCATTTCACATCATGCCTAAGCTCCCTCCATGCATGTTCCAAGTTGAACTTAATGTTCTGGTCACTGTTGAAGATATCCAAGGCAGCCTTCATCACATCGTTGTCATTTTGACCGCTTCTCTGCTCCCTCAATGCCGTGTCGTAGCAGCCAGCAAACTTGCAGACCAAATCATTGATCCTAGCCCATCTTTGCTTGCATTGCCCTAGTTCTCTTGGCACTGTCCCAACCAGGAGAGGACTGGAGTTGTAGTACTCTACAATCCTCTTTCAGAAGGCAGCACCTTTTTGTTCGTTACCGACGATTGAATCTTTGCTAGTGTTGAGCCAAACACCTATCAGGATTAAATCCTCCTTCACAGACCACTTTCTCCTCTCTTTGACACTTGACTCTTGCAGAGATTGGGTACTAAACAAAGGAGTCTCTGCAGAGTCAAGGTCAACTGATCCTTGGCTCGCTAAGAGATTAACAAAACTAGAGGAGCTTGCCATTTAAGATGAAGTGTGATTCTCTACTAGTATTCTACTAGGATTAAATAAGGGATTCTACATTGAATCCTAGTAGAAAACTGTCTTATCAGAACAGCTAGAGACAATTTAATGAAGTTTTAATTTGTAAAATGCAGTTAGGGTCTATTTAATGAAGTGTGATTCACTAAGGCAAAGTTATTTTTTCCTAACTACACAGTTACCGACAGTCCTATCCGTTTCAATTCAAACAGCTATGTTCTTTAACCAGGAAACTAATGCGGTTGAGTTTAAAGACTAACCTCAGAAGAGTCGCTCAAGTTCAGATACCCGCTTTACCAACATTTTAACCTGTGCCTGAACAGACATAAGACAAACCAAAACACATGGGTTAGAAAGATAGTACAAACACCAATTTTATGATACTGAAAAAAATATAAACTCACCTTAAGTGCCTCACACTCTCTAAGAAGGTTCTCATGGCGGAGAACTTTTTGTTTGAGCCTCTCAACCTCTTCTTGCACACCCATAACCCATGGTTGCCTGTAATGCAGACCGTCATTCTGCCAAAAGAAAAAAAAAGGTCAAATAGCAAACATATAACCGCTAATAAATGAAAGAGATAAAAAGAAACTTCATACCTCGAAGTCTTTGCAGATGAAGTATCTTTTCCCAGGGAGGTAGTCATATGTATCCTCTTCATCTACAATTTCCTTCGTGATTGATCCACAGGGGCACAGTTGGGAAATCCCCTGCAGCGAATTTGATACGAAATCAACCCTCTGGTAGTATGCTTTGTGTGCTTTCATATCTCGATGTTCTTCATCCATTTCAGAACCTGCAAGAAGAAAAAAAAATGTTGATTAAATTCATTGTAACCATTGCAAACATATAACCGATTCTAAATCGACAAATATTATAAAACCCAGACGATTCTCATTCAAAAAAAAATTCAAATCAAGAACCAAAACCCTAAATTGATTGTGAACTCATTCCCGAACCTCTAATCCAGACGATAACAACAAACAACCGAAGCGAAAATTAAAAAAAAATCAAACCCAGACGAAAACCCTAAATCGATTTTAATCCCCAATCCGATTTGAAACCCTAATTTTTTTAAAACACCACAATCGAACCCTTAAACGTGATGAAATCAACATGCATCAACTCGAGAAGGAAAAAAAAAGATAAAGCTCAGATTTTACCTTCAAAAGTCACGATCTCAAATCGCCTCTCTGTCGCCTCTCTATCGCCTCTCTTTCTGCTCTGGTTTTTTTTCGGCTACGAGATAGAATGAGGTTGGCTCGCGTGTTTTTTCTCTCCCCTAACGAGAGACAACCCTAATCCGAACCAATGAGATAGCGCCAGCGCATTAAGGACTTCGTTCTTGTTATCCTTAATTAAGGATCATCCTTAAGTTTGCACTCCTTTTTTAATGTTTATTTAATCAAAAAGTGCTAAAGATTATAGCTAAGGATTATCTATAATCCCGCGTTGTACATGCTCTAATCTAATCACTGAACGTTGTTGACATCGCTATAACCTCTCACTATTGATGACGAATGCAAAAGGAATATGATTTGCTGGTTTAGCCTATTAATGTCCCACATCGCTTCTCTCTTGCTCGATTTCTCCGTCTCATAGTTTGATTTCGAGGGAAAAAAAAGAAAAGATGTTTTATTCGCATGTTTACTTGGCTCGGAAGGGTCCTCTGGGAACGTTTTGGGCTGCCGCGCACTTGCAGCAACGCCTCAAGAAGTCTCACTACACCGCCACCAACATCCCCAAAACTGTTGATCTTATAATGTTCCCGGAGGCACCTTTGGCATTGAGATTGTCTGGTCATCTTTTACTTGGTGTTGTCCGAATCTATTCAAAGCAAGTTGATTATCTGTTCCGTGACTGTGCTCTCGTCACCACTTGGTTATCTAAGTCTTTCGTAGTTGATTTGCCTAAGGATGCGAGGCAGGCTCCTGTTGAGTCTGTGACTTTGCCTCAAGCATTGAACTTGGACGACTTCCAATTAGATGATGACATGCATGAAGGGGAGTTTGATAATCATCTTAGGAGTCAGGAAGATATCACTCTCAGAGATCAAATCCCCACTGGTGTTGATCCTTATGTTGCTATTGATATCTTGCATATTTACATTGTTTTATCCATTCACCCATGTGCATTTTGATCATATAGACTAGGATTTAGCCATGTTTAGGTTGCATTTTGCATACATGAGTCTTTATCATGTATTGGAGTACCACATGGAGTTCTTGGAGACATTTGGGTGCGTTTGGAGCTCAAAAGAGGTGATTAAGGTGATCATTGGACGAGCAATGCATGGGAGCGACCTACCAGAGCGACGCAGGCGAAGTCGCTCCAGCTCCTAGAGCGACCTCACCACAGCGACACCCAGAGGCCGCTCGGGTTGTGTCGATTTGAGAGCGACGAACAAGCCGGGAGCGACCTCCTAGAGCGACACCCTAAGGTCGCTCGCGTCTATGGTTTCAGAGCAAGCCCGGAGCGACGTCTTCAGAGCGACACAGCCAGGTCGCTAGCGAAGAAACGACCCGGGAGCGACCTCTCGCAGCGACACAGCCAAGTCGCTCGCGACGAAACGACCCGGGAGCGACCTCTCGCAGCGACGAGCCGAGGACG
>NC_027748.1:38244567-38244898 GCF_000695525.1 Brassica oleracea var. oleracea | reverse complement strand
CTTTGAAGCCAACTACAACTTTATTTGAACTGAACGAACTTAATGCTTCTTGCTTATGGTCCCTTGTGTACTGAGTCATGGATATACACACTTGAGTTGTCACCTCCTTTATGCCAATCTTTTTGACAAACTCGAGTGGTACACCATTCCCAAAACCCTTCCCTCTTTTTGAGCTTTCATTATTTGATGAGTGAGGATGATGAGTGAGGCCTTTTTCGGAAAGCCTTACATGTGCATAATGTTCAGAGTATCGGGAACGACAATGCTTGATTTTCATTCTTGCTAGATTAGCCACATTATTGTCTAGCCATAGGATGGGGGTGAGTGTTGT
>NC_027748.1:38244320-38244467 GCF_000695525.1 Brassica oleracea var. oleracea | reverse complement strand
CACACTACCTTGTGCTCTTGGACCTATGGTATTTGAGAAATGTCTCTTCGATTTGGGAGCTAGTGTCAGCGTGATACCTTTGTCTGTTGCAAAGAAGCTTGGATTCACTCAGTACAAGAAGTGTAGACTCTCTCTGGTGTTAGCTGA
>NC_027748.1:38244139-38244274 GCF_000695525.1 Brassica oleracea var. oleracea | reverse complement strand
CTACCTGTGAAGATTGGAAGGTATGAGATACCTACAGATTTTGTGGTGCTTGAGATGGGTGAGGAGGCTCAATACCCATTGATTCTTGGAAGGCCATTCTTAGCTACAGCAGGAGCAATTGTTAATGTGAAGGAA
>NC_027748.1:38243625-38244126 GCF_000695525.1 Brassica oleracea var. oleracea | reverse complement strand
ATTGATCTCCATTTGGGTAAAGGGCATGTTCTCCACTTTGACATCAAGGAGAAAATGAAGAAACCAACTGTGTTCGGGCAAGCCTTCTACATTGAAGAGATGGGCACTCTTACTGATGAGCACCTTGAAGAGTTACCACCTGAGGACGACGAGGAGGGAGCATCTCCCTCTACTCATTCTCCATAGAAGGTAACCCACTACTTTCCCTTGTATATACCATTCGTTTTTGTATATTAGTTTTCTCTTTTTGGGTATCTTTCTCTCCTTGACAACACAGAGACTGTGTCATTTAAGTTTGGGGGAGGTATCAAGTATTTGATCACGTTTGCTTTGATGATTTTGAGTCTCATGCATTGCATTATACATATATATTTGCATAAAAAAATAAAAATTCATTTAGTTTGCATCATTGGCATTTCTAGGAGAGTCTAGAGCATATAGGTTGCATTTACTTGCATTGAGAGCAATGATTTGAAATGCCTTGTAAAGAAGTAGCTTATG
>NC_027748.1:38242858-38243526 GCF_000695525.1 Brassica oleracea var. oleracea | reverse complement strand
TTTGAACTGAACGAACTTAATGCTTCTTGCTTATGGTCCCTTGTGTACTGAGTCATGGATATACACACTTGAGTTGTCACCTCCTTTATGCCAATCTTTTTGACAAACTCGAGTGGTACACCATTCCCAAAACCCTTCCCTCTTTTTGAGCTTTCATTATTTGATGAGTGAGGATGATGAGTGAGGCCTTTTTCGGAAAGCCTTACATGTGCATAATGTTCAGAGTATCGGGAACGACAATGCTTGATTTTCATTCTTGCTAGATTAGCCACATTATTGTCTAGCCATAGGATGGGGGTGAGTGTTGTAATTCTCCACTTTGACATCAAGAAGAAAATGAAGAAACCAACTGTGTTCGGGCAAGCCTTCTACATTGAAGAGATGTGCACTCCTGCTGATGAACCCCTTGAAGAGTTACCACCTGAGGACAATGAGGAGGGAGCATCTCCCTCTACTCATTCTCCATAGAAGGTAACCCACTACTTTCCCTTGTATATACCATTCGTTTTTGTATATTAGTTTTCTCTTTTTGGGTATCTTTCTCTCCTTGACAACACAGAGACTGTGTCATTTAAGTTTGGGGGAGGTATCAAGTATTTGATCACGTTTGCTTTGATGATTTTGAGTCTCATGCATTGCATTATACATATATATTTGCATAAAAAAAA
>NC_027748.1:38230163-38240662 GCF_000695525.1 Brassica oleracea var. oleracea | reverse complement strand
TCTAAGCTTTTAGTATACTTTGCCAAATACATTTGTTGTTAAATGTGCTAAGATAGCTAATAGACTTGTTAGTAATGATTGCTTTCACATTATTCAACCAAAGACATTTGATGTTTGAGATATGTTAGCAAATGAGCATTCATCTAGACATAGAGCTTGATTAGAATTGTGTCTAGGCTTAAGGTTGATAGTTTGATTGATCGTTTGCCATCTTTTGTTTGAAACTTGATCACCCAAGGTCTAATCCCTATGTCCGTGAGTTCTCTTTTCCCTTAGTAAAGAAAGTCATTTCATTTATCATTAATCATTAGTTTAGAAACCTCTTAAATTATAGTTTGCACTTAGATTAAGTGAGCACTTGTATTCTCAGTGCTTTGATATCCCTCAGAACTGGTTCGACAATCTTTTATACTACAACATTTGTTTTAAGAGCCTTGAAAACTCCTAACATCAGCTATAACATTCGATGTGGGACATTAATATAGCCCTTTACAAATTACAACTACAAAGAGGAAATAACAATAAACTAATTAAAATGTCAAACTACAGAAGTTTTGAATGAAATACATACTATTATAGAATAATTCGACAAATGTTGGAGAAAATTAAAGAAGACTTTAATTTTTTTTTTTTTTTTGAATAACAAATGATTTGAATGATTTTAGTTTCACGTTGGGTTCAAAACCCCGAAATTATACCGGATAACTTATTCAAATCCCGTGTTATTTTTAGCCAAAAAAAAAAAAAAATTAAAGAAGACGAAAACAAAGGTGGAGTCGGAGACATGTGAACCGATCGATAATTGATGCGATGAAGATGGAGTGGGTTGGTCCACTAAAAGAACCACCACTCTTGCTAATGCTTCGAATCCCATTTATTCGGTCAAATCATTTCTTCTCCAACGTCCAGCACCCACATGTGACACGTACCTTATCAAGCATATCGTAGAGGACCCCGAAAATTAAAGTTTTCCTTTTATACCTTTAATATAAAGGTTAGTGTCGGCACGTGTATTATAAGTGTGACATCCATTTGCATTCTAACCCTACATCAGATTATTATGTACTTCAGCCGATATAAATGTTAGCTATGAAAATAGACCCGAACAGTTTGTTAGGCGTGTAAATTTTGCGTTCTTACAAAATAAATTAAAGACATACAAAACAAATTGTGTCTTTAGTTAAACTTATATACTTTAGTAGATATATATAGTTTATAAAAGAGGCAACGTTTTTAAAACCTTTTTGATAAAAGTATTAAACTTTTTTAATAATTTTGAACTTCAGGAACGAAATCCAGGACCATAAGATTTATAAATACTATGGCATGACGTAAGGGCTGTTCGTTTGGTTGCCGCAGGTACTGGCGGCAGCGGCAGCGTCAGCATTCTGCGTCAACTCTTGTTCGTTTCGTTGACGCAGGAAACTGCGTCTGACGCCGCGTCCGAACGCTGCGTCCTGCGGCTGACGCCGATAAAATCTGCGGTCGCGATATAGTATGCGGCAGCGGCAGCGGCAGTGTCAGCATCTGCGAAACGAACAACAACTGTCTTCATTGACGCTGCCGCCGCCACTGACGCTGCCGCTGCCGTTGACGCCAAAACCTACTGCAACCAAACGAACAGGACTGTAATCATTCGAACAGGACTGTAATCATTCTTCTCAAAGAAATTTAAACCTAGGGCAAGATAAGCCAAGCTTATTAAACTTATTATTTCCTATAAACAACCATTTTAACATGTTTTTTTTCAACACCATTTTAACATGTTTTATATTTCCTATAAACAACCATTTTACTGGATTGCGACGTACTATTTCTAATCACATGAATATATAGATCTTAATTTATGTTGAACAATTCGTCATTTTATCACTTTACTGAGAGGTTTTTCGTTTTACAATTATGTTAAGCTAAATGTTTGATATGTATATGTTATTCTGTTACACGTAATTATTTCATTCTCATAATTATGTTGTTACCAATCATAATTCTTTGTTTATATGGTGACTTATGAATCAAAGTTTGACATTTTATTTAATTTTTTTTTTCCGGTTGAAAGCAATTACTCGAGAATCAAATCTTTCATAAAAACAATTACTTTGTGGATATTTTATAGTCGTGGTATTCTCTGTCTACATAGTAGTGGTATTATCCGTAGCATATTACGTCCGTTGATTTGTTCCCAAATTAATTGCAAACACGATAAAGCAGATGTCTCGGGTTTGTTTCTTTGCCTAAAGTACCATATCTATTAGTGGGTTGTGCATTATACCAAACTTTCAAGATCTTCCCTATACGCATATTCCACTTAGACACTTGAGATTTGACATTCAACTAATTTTCTAATTATAATATTATATCCATTAACGTTCGACCAAAAAAAAAAAAATTATCTCCATTAATAAATTTCATTCAGTCATGTCTCCTCAATGGTTCATTATCAGTTAGGCCAAAAGCTACAATATTATCCCATTCTTATTCTTTATTACAAACTATTATTATCATCATCGTATCAAATTACAAATGATCACATGATTGGTCGTGTAGTGTGGGGAGACATCTTATCTCATGTGCCAATATGCCTAATTAATTAATTGAACACTTCCCTCTATATAAGACCTTAGCTTTGGCTCATGTTAAAATATATTCTCCCAAGTTTTATATATTTTTCTCTTCATAACACTTTACACATTCTCACAAATGGCGTCTGTTCAATATGGTATGGATCAAGGAATGGAGATTTTTAACAATGAGCTTATGATCATGTCGTTTCTGGAAGAAGAATCGCCTCTCGATAATCATAGTAGCATCAACAAAGAGGAAGAAGAGGAACTAAACCGCATGATTAGATCTTTAGAAGTGGAGATCAACTCGAGTTCTTCTTCGCCCATAGAATCTCAGGAAAATGATCTCCAACAGGAGAAATCCGGGATAGAAGATGATTTCGGGTGGCTTAACGACTTTGATATCGGTGCGGTTTCGTCTCAAAATGCTGAGGACATGATGAATTGCTGTACAGAGCTTTCTTACATGAATGGTGTGGATAGTAGCGTTCTCGATATTGAAGGTGGCGATTATTATTCTCATATTAACTATGGACTTACATTTGAGGAACCAACTCTTTCTTTGTGGCAAGAGAGTAATGATGTAGTTATGTATTGATTGATTGGTCTCGTGAAGTCATAATAATATAGCAACAAACACTGTTTCATATCTTTTGTTATCTATTAATTCTTTAAAATGCAATGGTCACTTGATGAGAAGACTAGTTACTAAAAACTAGCATCTATCAACATGACTTACAAATATATACTTTTCATACGATTTCGAATGTTTAAAGATAGAATTTAATATATACTTTATTTCAACTTAGAATTAGTTCTGTAATGGACTTGCATCTATGCTAAGTGAGTTGTATTTAGTTTTGTAATGAGTTAACACTCATATATATAATGTTTTAACATCAATGAAATTGGGTTAAGAAAAACAAAAGACTTATATGGCATAAAAGAGAGGCAACTTTACATGATCAGAAGACTAAAAGTAAGCAATATATACCCAATGATCCATGCGTGTGCTATGCTGTGTCAATAACATGTCTACTTCACATCTTCTTCTTTGTGAAAGCTCTTGAGACACACAGCTTGTGTCTTACAGCAGAGTTATTGTGTAAGACACGGATAACCATATGTTCTATCATTAGTGTTGTCCCTCTAATCACAACACGATTAAATGGTCAAACTTCTTTCTATTAAGACAGAGCATTTGCTTGAGAATATTTAGAATAGTTTCAAAGCCAGTGATTAGACAGACACTCTAAAGGCTGTAAACCAAAACATAAGACTCAAAACTCAAAAGCTGTACAATATTTTCCTTTGTTGTAAATTTAAAACTACTCAACTTAACAAGCCTTTTATTACCTATATCTCTTTTCTATCATTGGACTTTTTTTGGCGTAGAGACTTTCTCAGCTCCAGGTGAAGCATCCATATGTGTAACACCTCTAGAATCTTCTTTAGAGTTTGCTGATGTATTCACAAGACCATCTTCTCCTGCCCTAACGACATCTCCTTGAGGTTTTGCTTTTCTTGGTGTCCCCTGCACACTGCCATGTGCAGTATCATCATCATCAGAATATTCAAACTGACATTCTGAACCAAACACAGACTCATTCTCAGGAACCGTTGAGCACTCATCATCTCTCGACTTCCTCGACCCTTTACGTGAAAACGCGTGCTTTATATGCCTCGCAGACTTCTCAGCGTGTTTCAGAATGCTCTTGGCAACATCCTTCATATGCCCCTTGTTCTGACCATCCTCAGAGCCAAAGCTCTCACCTCTCGGACTTCTCCCCGTCAAAGGCCCAGACAAACGGTCTTCAACAATGTACTTAACACCAACATCCTTTCGATTCAACGCCTTCAAGTTGACCCTAGGAGACCTCACATCCTCCTCCACGTTCCCAGACTCTTCCTTCTTCCCATTCCTATGAAAAACTTTCTTCAATCCTTTACCAACAGACCTCGCTTTGTTCTTCCCTTCCTGGTTCTCATCAGGACTGCTGCTTTCGTTACTACCAGTAGAAGCCTCAAGAGTAACTCCACGTATGTTGTTGTCAGCGCATCGACTCTTGCCTTTCCTCGGCTCCCAAATCTGTGAGACTTCAGTTCCTGGCTGATGCACCCATATCCCAGTCTCTTCTTGTCCTTCAATGTTAATCGGTTCAAGATTATCCCTAACTCTCGGAGACTTATCAGACACCACCGAAGAGAATGAGCCTCTATTTGCATCATCAGTAGCAAAGGAAGCCCACATGTCTTCTTTACTTATCGTCGCTCCTTCAAACGGATCATCAGCATCATCCACCTTTGCTTCGTCCTCGGTCACTGTAATAGCGAGGTGAAGCCTCCCCATCTTGATGTTCTGAAGAGGCAGCCACATATCGTTTCTCTCCCCGCCTTTAAACCCTGCGATGTTGACTGAACAGTCGTCGAGGCTGTCGTCGCTGAACCGGTCTTTGTCTTGGACTTCGAAGTTGAGGATGTTTGGAGAGTCCCACGTCAAGATTGGGATCTTGAACTCTTCTTGCCATTTGGGAGAGAGCGTTTTCTTTAGTATCTTGGTTTTGAATCTGCAGGCGCCGAGCTGGCCTTTCACATAAGGATCAGAAAAACCTGAAGCATTCCAAAATACAAGAAGAGTTCATAATGATGTTGTACTAAAGTGGAGGAGACTTAATTTAGCTCAGTGAGTTCTAACCGTTTAGATCTGATGGTTTAACATCAGATGCTTCAACGACTTCAACAAGAGCGTGTGCAACTGGTTCTTTCTCATCAACAAAGAACCAATTCTCTGGAACAAACATAGACAATATTAATCATATAGAAAATGAAAGTTTGAGATATTTTGACAATTTCAAGAAACCAATAAAAAAAGAAGTACAAAACTAATGTTATGGATTCTGAACATCAACTGCAATAGTTACCTCCTGATTGTGGGCTAACAAACTTCTCCATATCAACTACAAGCATATTTGGCTGCAAGTTAAGACACAAAAGCTTCATTTAGCTGACTTCATCATTATAATGAAAATGTGTTTGCTTAGCTATATGAGGGGAGACTTTACCTCAACAAGAGTCTGCTCAAATGCAATAGACAAGAGTTTGTCCTAATAATGGTTGGAGGTGTTGTTAGAAGTAGCAAAAACTCAAAAGAGCAGGAGGAGACTTTCTACACTAAGGGGTTAATTAGTACTTACTAGCCATCCTGCAATTCCTGGAAGGACAGTAACATCAACTCCGTGAGTGAAGATTGGTTTCACATTCATTTGGAAATAAGGCGGCTCTGCAAAACAGACGCGTAACCGCCCCAGAAACGGCCATCTACGAAGGAACTTCACTCCAATCAACACCTTCAAGAGTGTATAAGGTATCCAGAGAGTGTGTAAGTATATGTCTATGTGAAGTAACTACAGAAAAAAAAAAAACATTACCTTTCCTTCGACATGCATCCCTGTGAGATGTAACTTAGTCCACATCCCAAACCCAAGTCTTTTCCTCAACTTCACAGCGAGTATTGCGCTCATATCATCTGCTGTGAGGAAGTTCATTCCAAGTTCCAGCACCTGTATATATACACTTCAGGATATGTCCTACTCCCTCTAAAACAATCTATCAAGAGATACGACTGCAACTATACCAAGTGATCATCACCAGTAGATTGCCTTAGCACTCTTAAATCAGTCAACAAAGGAGGGTTTCTTCCCAAATAGAGATGTTGTATCAAAGCTTCTTTCTGCACAAAATCATCATTAACTAAGACTCAAAAAAGAGTCATAAGGAACTAAGAAACAAAAGGCGTATAATGCTTTACCGCGGTCCAAGGTCTATACTTGTCTAAGAACCAAGGTATGATGGGGCGAAGAATCTTCTGAGAGGCAATCTGTTCCATACAAATAGGCCATATCTTCTCCACGGCATGATTCAACCACCGCACCGATTCAGAATCAGATAGAACCTAAGAAGAAAAAAAAAAAGGTTAAAGTCAACACCTTTAGAATACAAAATTGAGAAGCCTTAATAATAATTACCCGTTTCTGGTTAGCTTGCTTCCTCTCTTCAAACTGAAACTTCTTCCTCAGTCTCATCACGTAACGCTCATGAACCTATAGGAAACCCATAAAGATCCAAACTTTAACACAATCAACAAAAGTCAACGTCAGAAACAGAGGAAGATAAAGCAAATACCAGGTAGAGGTAAACGAGGGCGAGGAAATACAAAAGGGCGTGTGATCTATTCAAGTAAGAGAGAAGCCAAAGTAACATCAACACAATCACCACGTGATGGAACACCGAACACTCCATTGTTTCCCACTTCCTTACGGTTGAAAATACGTTACGAAACACAATAAACCAAACCCGTCTAAATCGATTCGAACTTCTTCATGATGAGTGTTTTTGTTCGAAAGCAGATGATTGCAGTTTTTGTGTGTTTTTTAATTGTTTCTTTCTGGTGGTTGATTAGTTTTGGTGGAAACAGAGACAGAGACATAGAGACAAAGACACAGAGACAAACATTGGATCTATCCTAGAACGGCGACTTTCGATCAGCGTGAAACGAAGTCGTTTTTCGTTTTCAGTTACACGGAAAGGAGAGAGAGAGAGAGAGAGACTTGTGGGGGAAAAAAACATGTTCTGAGAAAAAGAGAAACGCGTCAAACGCCTGAATGAGTGCGAAGCGTGTCATACACGTGTGAGGATATACCAGTAGGGTCTCTCATCCATGTCATGTTTCTATTGACACTTGACAGTGATGTTTGGATTAGATTTTAAGTTTGACCAAAAAGTAATAATTCAAGGCCCAATAATAAAACTAGAAGGCCATAGAAACGGGCCTAGAGCAGGGCTTCTCCTCTTTAATAGTTTTCCCTCCCGTTATACCGTCCATCTCTAAGAAAAACTAAGAAACGTCTTCGATACCGATAAAAGAAGATCATTCTCAAATTATATATTCAATGAAAATTGCAGTTTTCTAAAAAATATTCTTATTTTTCACCAGAAATTAATAAACTTCATTAATAGCATTTAATTTTTTTAGTTTTGGTCCTACATATACACCTAAAATAAATCTATAAATAATGGATCTATATATATATATTTAAAAGATACACTAATTTTAAATTTAATATAAATATAAATATATTTAATTTTTTTAGTTTTGGTCCTACATATACACCTAAAATAAATCTATAAATAATGGATCTATATATATATATTTAAAAGATACACTAATTTTAAATTTAATATAAATATAAATATATTATGAACTATAAATAAATTAAAAAACATGAAAATATTATTACCTTAAATATACATATCAATATTCAAAATAGATCATTTGAATATTATACAGATTTTTAATACAAACTAAAATCCTATATCCTACATCATATATCATATATATATTTGAATATCATTTTTTCATGTATAATATCATTTTATACATAATATTGATATGGCAATTACGAGTGTTCAAGAATATTTTTAAAAATATCTTAAAATAAAATTTTAAATCTAAAATAAAAACACAAACTTATAATAGGTTATTAATAATGAAAATAAACTAATATTGTCATATCAATAATTTTTTTATATTATCATTTTTTTATTTGGATAACATAATAAAATTTCATCAAATTCAAAGGAATCACTAATTTATGTAATATTAAAAAATATGAGTAATTTAATCAATTTTTTTTAAAAAATACTATCAGATATTTTATGTTTTATCGGATCAATGGTATCAGATCTCAGGTTAATATTGAGTTTTTTGGTTTTTACCGGGTTATATCGGATTTTTAATGAACAAAATTTTCATTAAATTCGAACCGGATTATATACAATGTATCGGGTCTATTGGTTCAACCATTAATGTAGGTGATAGACTATGGATTTGACTCATTTTCATCCATATAGGTGTTTTTACTAATAATTATATTATTATAGAGTCTATTTATTATATTTATAAGATCAGGAATGTTTTGGAGATAAATGATGATTTTGGAGCATTTTGGAGATATTTGGAGCAAGCACCCGATATGACCATCGAGATCGACTATCGGTCGATATTGGAGAGCTAGAATCGATCGATAGACAAGACATGGTGTCGATCGACAGCGAAGCGCGCAGGAAGCCCGTTTGGTCACAGCCAACTTGAAGCACAAGATTTCATTATTTTACAAGATTGCCCCTGACGAGTTTTTACCCTAATTATATAAGCTTTGCCGCCATGTTAGAGGCAAAGTGTGCTTTCTTTGTGTTCCACTGTTTTATTGATAGATAGGAGAGAGGATCCAAAGTTATAATTTGTGATTGGAACTCAATTGATATCTATATTATTCTTCTATGAAGTTTTTATACTTAACTGCTGCTATGAATTGCTTAGCCATATCTGAGTAGTTCTCTTGTTATATTTTAGGGTTTAAATAGGTTAGGAGGGATTAGCCCTAACTATAGATTGCTGAGTTGTGATAATCATCTTTAGGATTGTTCATTAATGCATGTGTCTAGATTAGCTACCTAGAACCAGCCCTTGGATTGATTGATAAAAGCAATAGCTTAATTCTCATCCTGAAAACATTCTAATAGAGCTATGTTTCTTGTTATGAGCAAGGCGAGAGCTGATCCAGTGAGATTAGTAAGCATTCATTCAACCTGCGCATAAAGCTTGACTAGAGCGCGTCGATCAATTATTACGTCGATCGATATCACACTTGAATAATCGATCGACGGTGCAAAAGGTGTATCGATCGATACGCCCATTGGAATATCGATCGACACTTTCTATAGATCAATATAACGAGAGATGAAATCATAGATCTAGTTAATAGACAACAAGTCAATGCCCGCAAGAGCCGAAAGACTTGTTGATCAAATAGTTGAGCTTTACATTATCATGCATGCAACTCATTAGGCATCTATAGGATTATAATTCTAACTTTTCTGAATAAAACCCTAAGTCTAGTTATTTCCTTTTTAAACACCAAAACCCCAAAAATCTGCTATTGAACAAACACTTGTTCAATATAAAACTGCAATTTACTTTTAAAACTCTTAAAACATCTTTGCTTAACAAATCATATTAGAATCCTTAGGTTCCCTTGCTCCCTGTGAATTTGATCCCTAAGTACTACAACTCGACCTCTTATTTGAGAGAGTATACCTATTATGCAAGCTTTTCAGATATTCACTTACTGGAAAGGCTCTGCATTGGCTCAAGCAGTTACAACCAGGATCTCTTAAATCCTGGAGCGACGTAAAGAATGCATTCTTATGCAATTTTTTTGATGAGGCGCGTGCTGAGGACTTGAGGAGAAAGATTGCTACATTCACTCAGGAGCCTGCAGAATCATTCAGAGGCTCTTGGATCCGATTCAAGTCCTACTAGAGAGACTGTCCACACCACTGATTCAATGCAGTACATCTACTCAGTACTTTCTATAGAGGCATCGCGGTGCAGTACCAGATGGCTCTAGATGCTTCCAGCAATGGAAAGTTCAACACCAGGAATCCAGAGGAGGCAGTCAAGGTGATTGAAAACCTAACATCCAGCAATAGCACCAAGAACACTGATTTTGAGAGGAAGAGATCTGCCACCATCCTTGGGGATGATCAAATGGATGAGGTGAAGGCAAAACTGGACAGTGTTCATAAGCTTCTCAAGAAGCAGGTTAGCTTTGTTGAAGATGCAGAAGCTGTAGAGGGTAGAGCAGAGGAAGAAGAAGTAAACTACATTGGTGGAGCTGGATTTCAAGGAAACCAGGGTGATAACAGAAACTCCTACGGAAATAGGAGTAACTTCAACCAAAATTCGCAGTACCATAAACCCTACAACAACAACTACAGCAACACCAATAATTTTGGAAGTTCCTACTACCAGAAGCCGCCGCCTACTCAAGAGAGCAAGATTGAAGAGATGCTCGATAGGGTTCTTGAGGCACA
>NC_027748.1:38228994-38229869 GCF_000695525.1 Brassica oleracea var. oleracea | reverse complement strand
AATCTACATACACCAACTCAAATCGATCGACAGGAGTACCAGAGCATCGATCGACAACGCCTACGGAGTCAACCGCGTCTTGCAATGCCGTGAAGATTCTAACTCACGAGGAGTTTGCAGCAAAACACCCACATCCGCCCAACCATGACAATGTCTGAATCAATCGACATGCCAACAGCAACGTCGATCGACACTCAGAAGCTAATATCGATCGATAACCATCACCGCCTATCGATCGACGTGCACCTATTACCTACTGAGTGCAGATGCCGAAGATAGATGTAGCACAACTTAATGCACTCAGTCCCAAACCTAAACCTTCAGAACAACCACCGGAGCCTGTCAGGACACCTTCAGATGATGGAGATGATCCCATGGAAGAAGATAGGGTTTCTACTAGAAGAACCCTAAGGAGAAGAAAGGAAAAAGTGGCAAAACATCTGAAGAGGGGGGCTAATGAAAATGAAAAGGAAAATTTTCAAAAGAGAGTCTTCAGGATTCTTCTACATAAGCCATTTGAAGAAGCTTATTACAGCCACATATTGTAGATGTTCTTCAAAGAAACCAGAGAGAAAGAAGAAGACATTAGGAGAATGTTCTGTGAAGCTAGAGAAAAGATGAGGAGAAGGATTACATTGAAGAAGAAGAGTGATCCTTGGCAATTTGCAATACCATGCACAGTGCAGGGTATTGAATTCCCACATGCCTTGTGCGAGACAGGAGCATCAGTCAGCATCCTACCTAGGGTTAACGCAGACCATATGGGTCTGCAGGTGGAGCCTTCGCAGGAATTGTTCACTTTTGTGGAATGTTCAAAGAAGAACTCAAGAGGAATTGTGAGAGACCTAGAGGTGCAGATTGGCAATGCCCTAGTT
>NC_027748.1:38227389-38228852 GCF_000695525.1 Brassica oleracea var. oleracea | reverse complement strand
GAATTAAACTGGAACTCTCCTCTACTACTTGGGAGAGCCTTCTTGTCAACAGTGGGAGCAGTATGCAACTTGCAAACCAACCAGTTGTGTCTAACACTCATCGATCCTAATGCCCACTACGACCCTATCCTAGTCAAGAAGCCACATACGATCTCCAGAAAAATCAATGATGCAGGAATCACTGCAGCTTGCCACTGTGGAACCGAGTACGAATCTGACTGCTCAGAATCGATCGACACTCATCCAGTTATGTCGATCGACACAAACCATACAAAATCGACCGACGCTGATAAAGAGAAATCGGTTGACACGTATCTAGATGAGTGAGAAAATGACTACTACAACCCCACTATTGACGCTTACACAAGACAAAATATGCATACAGACGAGTATGATGAAGACTTCGAGGAGGAACGAGCCATTGAGTACAGAGCCATCCTTGATGAGGAAGATAAACTCTTACATCATTCATCTTGGAAAAGGAATGCACCATCGTTCGACATGACAAGCTTGCCATCGATCAACACTCACCCTCAACAACGATGCCGAAAGCGAGCATCGACCGACACTGCCTACTACAAATCAGTCGACAATGATTTCAACCGTGTGCGAGATGGAGACTACTCAATTGGTAGTTGGGCAGATGAACACCACCACGAGAGCTTTGCAATAAAAACAGTAACCTACACACCAGGAGCAGATAAACTACAAGATAGTTTCACAGACAAGGAACTGCTCAACATGCAAAAGGGCGATGATACAGATCAGATTCAAGCAGAAGCTGCTTGGGAAAGAACTCGATCGATCGACACTCGTCACCAGAAAACTATCGACAAGCTTCCTCAACAATCGATCGACACCAACAATACCACGTCGATCGACAACCATCCAATACCGAAAATCACTGTAAACGAAAAAGATAAATTAGATAACCAGTATCTAACTCCAGATGAATTTGGTATTTTTGGAGACCCTAATGGCTACGCAAAGGCCATAGATGGCCGCACACTACACGTATCTCGAGAAGATATCGCAGATATCCTTCAACCAGCCAATGGAGCAGACAATCTGTTCATGCATCAACACAACAACCAAGAACAGAAGACTACAAAGGAGTTCAATGACACAGTTGGTGGCATAGAAAACAGCTTCAAACAACGATCTCGCCATACAACCCATCCATCGATCAACATAGACGTCCCAACGGTCGCCAGACAGCCAGAATTCGGCAAAAGAGCTTATGACCTTTATGGTAACAAGAAATTCTACTGGGAAGAGAAAGATGAGTATGAAGTCTACAGAGATGATCGAGAATTTGCCAAAGATCTAGATGGACAAACCATTCCTGTTCACACCAAGGATATCATAAGACTTCTGGAAAGAATTTCAAGAGAAGAACCAGCCTACATATGTCTTCCTGAACATGCTAGCTCATTCACACAGACAAAGTTGGTACCAGAGAT
>NC_027748.1:38207845-38227298 GCF_000695525.1 Brassica oleracea var. oleracea | reverse complement strand
TTTAATGGTGTCTACTTTCCATTGAATGATAGTATAAGTTGGCTAACCACTTTCATGGAGGAGATGAAGCAAGACATAACCAAAATTCAGAACGCGACCGACGTTGCTCGACCTCCTTCGATCGACAGAAGACAACCCTAATCGATCGACAACAGACAATCACCATCGATCAACAGACACCATCACGCATCGATCGACAACCGCTTGGCCGCATCGATCGACACCAATCTGCCACGCCCACACACAATGAAGTCTCAACCAGAGTTCCACACCAGAGAAGAGGTAGATCAGTTGGTAGAAGGGATCTATAGAGCTCTGGAAACTACAGAGGAGAGGTTTAATGGGAGATATGATGACATCTATTTCCGAATGGATCTTACCATCAGTGCGTTGACCTCCAAGGTCGAAGCTATACAAGGGGAGTTGGTGGAGATTCAGAGTTACATTGCGCGTCGACCAGAAGCATCGATATCGATCGACAGATGCAAAAACAAATTGATCGACACCAACCATTCAACATCGATCGACAGTGATACAAACCGAGGCCGACTAGTACCCAATACGACATCCACCATGTCCAACACACCTTACCATGGAAAAGAGATCTCAGCTGACACTTACGCCGCACTTACCAGAAATTCAACCTTGAGAGTCTTGGTGATAAATTGCAGAGGATTGAAAATACAACTGCATCAATGAAGGATAAATGGCGCAGAGGGGATGAAGCAATGAGATATTTCACTGTTACATGGTTCAACTAGCGCAAAGAAGAGATGGATAATTGTTTTCCAACAAGTCCCAGTTCTCAACACTACTAGCCAAAACACCTCCAAAGTCAAGCTAAATGACTATAACAAAGCGCTGAGTGGGAGGCAACCCACTATTAGGTAATATTTATTAAGTTTTTATTAATTTACTATTTATGTTGGTTTTTAATTATTGCAGGTCATAAAAATAAAAATAAAAAACAAAAAGAAGATCCAAGTAGACAATTGCCATCTGTATCGACCGACGCGAACAAGTCGACATCGATCAACATTGCCTTACCTGCGTCGACCGACATCAACATCCTTACATCGGTCAACATCTATTCCGGTCTGGTATATCGTTCCTACTTGTTACATTGAGTCCTTATGATTTATTTTTAACCATAACTCCGACTGAATTTACACTGGAGACAGTGTAGTTTAAGTCTGGAGGGTTTACTGATATTTATTTACTTATTAGTCTTATTAAAAATGTTTTCAAATTAAGTTATTATTGAGTCAAGAAGGGGATTATGAACTTATAGATTTTTGCTAGATATCTAACCACTCTTTAGCACCATTCTAGACTTACTGATTGTAGAAAGTACTAAAGATACTAAAGTGGATCAACCTGTCAACTATTCACCCTTGCTAAGATTGTTTTGAAGGAACCAATGCTGACCTCCAACACTAAACCTGACACAGCTGCTTGTCTTCGGGCTTGGTACACATGGGATCGGATTCTTCAAACAAGTTTGGAAGGTAAAGCATTGTGTATATATATTTATCACCCTTTTTCTCTCTATTTTCGAAATATAGATTATATAAAAAAAATAAAAATTGTTATTATAGTAGAGATTTATTAGGAAGGAATTTGAATAGGACTTGGTGGTTACAACCATTAAGGCTTGCTTCATAAGAATTTCATAGGTAAAAGATTATAACAGCACTTGGTGGCTACAACCATTAAGGCTTGCTTCACAAATAATCCTAGGATATAGGTCAAAAAGAAGTGAACATGACTTGGTGGCAACCACCATTAAGGCTTGATTCATGGAAACCTGGCCAATCTTGGTTAATGATCTTGCATATAAGCAGAATTTGACCAAGAGAGAAAATTAGTAGAGAGAGAGGATATGAACTAATGTTTACCTGCAAGTCCAGATACTTGTTTGAAAATCCTAGAATCGTGTGATCGATACTCCCAAGGTAAAGCTTTCACTTTTATTTTATGCTAAGAAATGAGGTTGGTAGAGGGGAATGAAAGACAAGATTATGCTGAGAAAATATTGAACTTGAGCATACTTTGAATGGTTTAAGAACAGACCCTCAGCGTGTTGATGTACCTGAATGCTGAGAAAATATTGAACTTGACCCATATCCTTCATTCTGAAGGTGGTATTTAGCCGGACAAGAAGCTTCTCAATCAACAAAGAATTGTTACCTGTGAGTAACATGTCATAAACGTAAACAAGCAAGTGGATGACATCTGATCCATGATGATATATGAAGAGAGACGGATCAGGAAAGCTACACTGAAAGCCAAACTCGATGAGAAAGTCACTAAACTTATCAAACCATGTGCGGGGAACCTTTCGCAAGCCGTGGTTGGTTACGTTGTTTTAGAATTCTGCTGATCCCATAGATGGCATTCTTGAGTTTCCAAACATGATCTGGTCTTGCTAGATCTTCAAACCCCGGAGCCTGTGTCATATACACAGTTTCTTTTAAATCACCGTGCAAAAAGGCGTTTTGCACATCAAGTTGTTTAATGTCCCACTTGTTTGTGACTGCAACGTGAAGAACGGTTCGTATAGTTGTTGTACGCACTACTGGACTGAATGTCACTATGTATTCAAGACCCTCTTCTTGTTCATTCACGCGAGCAACTAAGCGTGACCTCAACTTGAGTAAAGAATCGTATGCATTAAGCTTAACCTTATGCACCCATCCACTGCTTGCTGGCTTTTCATCTGCTTCTGGTGCAACAAGCTCAAACGTTTCATTGACTATCATGTTGTCTATCTCGAACCGCATTGCGTTATTCCAACCAGGATGTTTGAGTGCAGCTTTAAACTTTGGTTCTGCATTCTCTGACTTATCGGAGAACAAGGCATATCTTGGATTTGGTTTTCGTATCCCTGACTGCGCTCTTGTTGTCATACCATGCTGAGCTTGATTTATAGGTGCCTGAACAACCACTACAAGAAAACACAAGCTTAACGAGGAAACTAAACGAGGAAAAAGAATCCTCGTAAATTTACGTCGATTTTACGAGGAACTTACGTGGAAAAATAATGTCATCGTTATTTCCTCGTAAAGTAACGATAAAAGCGTTTCGTCGTAAAGTCGATGTAACTTGACGTGTCTTTTACGAGGAAATACTATTTCATCGTAAATACGACGTAAACTTCGCGTGTTATTTACGAGGAAATAATTTACGTGTATTTAGCGAGGAAATTTTGAATCTACCAACTTTGTAGGTGTTACACGTTTATTTTGCCACCTAATTAATTTTCGTCGTAAATTCATAGGAAAATTACAACTACCAGATTCGAAATTTCCTATAAATATGGATGTTTGAACATCATTTTAAACACACCAACTACAAAAAACGTGAAAGAAAAAAAAAATGGCTGGCTCAGAGACTATTTACGAGTTGCGGAAGTGGATGTATATGCATAGAGATGCTAACGGGAGAGTGACGAAAGAATACCTTGCGGGTCTGGAGACATTTATGCATCAAGCAGATTCAACACCGCTCGCCCAAGAAAGTGGTAAGATGTTCTGTCCTTGTCGGAAATGCAACAATTCGAAACTGGCAAACCGTGAAAATGTTTGGAAGCATTTAATAAATAGAGGTTTCACGGCAAATTACTATATCTGGTTTCAACATGGAGAAGGTTTTAATTATGATCAGAATGAAGCTAGTAGTAGTAATAGCAATTTTCAGGAAAAAGAACCGGTTGATCATCATTTGCATAATGAACATAGTTACACGCAGGAGGAGATGGTAGATTATGATAGGGTTCATGATATGGTAGCTGATGCATTCGTAGCTCATGATGAAGATGAAGAACCTAATATAGATGCAAAAAAGTTTTACGAAATGTTAAACGCGGCGAATCAACCACTTTACAGTGGTTGTAGAGAAGGTCTCTCTAAATTGTCGTTAGCTGCTAGAATGATGAATATTAAAACTGATCACAATCTACCTGAAAGTTGCATGAACGAATGGGCGGACTTGTTTAAAGAGTATTTGCCGGAAGACAATGTGTCTGCTGATTCTTATTATGAGATTCAGAAACTGGTTTATAGTCTTGGGTTGCCTTCGGAGATGATAGATGTTTGCATCGACAACTGCATGATCTATTGGGGAGATGATGAGAAGCTAGAAGAATGTCGATTATGCAAGAAGCCACGATTCAAGCCGCAAGGACGAGGACGTAATAGGGTACCGCGGCGAATCAACCACTTTACAGTGGTTGTAGAGAAGGTCTCTCTAAATTGTCGTTAGCTGCTAGAATGATGAATATTAAAACTGATCACAATCTACCTGAAAGTTGCATGAACGAATGGGCTGACTTGTTTAAAGAGTATTTGTCGGAAGACAATATGTCTGCTGATTCTTATTATGAGATTCAGAAACTGGTTTATAGTCTTGGGTTGCCTTCGGAGATGATAGATGTTTGCATCGACAACTGCATGATCTATTGGGGAGATGATGAGAAGCTAGAAGAATGTTGATTCTGCAAGAAGCCACGATTCAAGCCGCAAAGACGGGGACTTAATAGGGTACCGTACCAAAGAATGTGGTACCTACCAATTACAGACAGATTGAAAAGATTGTATCAATCAGAGCAGACTGCTGGAAAGATGAGATGGCATGCCGAGCATACTCAGACGGATGGTGAGATGACTCATCCATCAGATGCAAGAGCCTGGAAACATTTCAACAAAGTACATCTGGATTTCACTAGCAATAGCCGGAATGTGTATCTCGGACTATGCACATATGGATTTAGTCCGTTCGGAATGTCAGGGAGACAATATTCATTGTGGCCAGTCTTTCCTACTCCATACAACCTGCCACCGGAGATGTGCATGCAACGGGAGGTCCGAACCATCCAAAAAGGTCCCTGGATGTTTTCCTACAACCACTGATAAAAAAGTTGAAGGATTTGTGGTCAACAGGGGTGAGGACGTATGACTGTCCAACGAAGACGAATTTTACGATGCGAGCGATGCTTTTGTGGACCATAAGTGATTTCCCTGCCTATGGGATGTTGTCTGGATGGACTACACATGGGAGATTAGCTTGTCCATATTGTAATGGAACGACAGATGCGTTTCAACTGAAGAATGGTAGGAAGACAAGTTGGTTTGATTGTCACCGTCGATTTCTTCACATTGGCCATCCTTACCGAAGAAACAAGAATTTGTTTAGGCACAAAAGGGTTGTGAGAGACACTCCTCCTCCATATCTAACTGGAGAACAAATTGAAGCGCAAATCGACTACTACGGAGCTAACGAAACAGTTCGTTGGGGTGGTAATTGGCATGTCCCTCGTAATATGCCAGATTCTTACGGTGTTCATCACAACTGGCACAAGAAGAGTATATTTTGGGAGTTGCCATATTGGAAGGATCTTCTTCTGCGCCACAACCTCGATGTGATGCATATAGAGAAGAATTTCTTTGAGAACATCATGAATACAATATTGAATGTCCCAGGGAAGACAAAAGACAACATAAAATCGAGGTTGGACTTGCCGGATATTTGCTCAAGAAGCGAGTTACATATTAAAAGCAATGGACAAGTTCCCGTTCCGATATTCAGATTATCTTCAGAAAAAAAGTCGGTGTTGTTCAACTGGGTGGCATCAGAAGTGAAGTTCCCCGATGGGTATGTTTCGAATCTCTCTAGATGTGTTGAAAAGGGTCAAAAGTTCTCCGGGATGAAGAGTCATGATTGTCATGTATTTATGCAACGACTACTGCCCTTTGCATTTGCGGAGCTACTTCCAACAAACGTACATGAAGCACTTGCAGGTACGTAGTGTATTATATCACAATAATTTACAAAATAATATATGACTAACAATGTGTTTAATTTTTTTTCGAATATAAAAGGCATTGGAACATTTTTCAGGGATCTGAGCGCAAATCTTAGCTTCACAGGCAGACAAAGTTAGCTTCCTTCCATACCCTCAGATGAGATATTCAGATATAAATTGGTTAGCAAGGATCAAAGTTACACCTCGAGGACGAATCATCAGTAGAGAAGAACCACCATTGCGAAGAACCACCATTGCAAGAAGAACAGATAAATGAAGTTGAGGAACCTGAACAAGAAATTGATGACATCCTTCTCATTGATCCACATAATCACGAGTACGAAAATCTTAATGATGATGCCACAGACGAAGCTGTTGAAGACGAGTTTAATGAAAATGATGATGTTTCTAGTGATGACGAGAATGTCGATGTATCCGATTGATGTATTTGATTTTGTGTAGGGTGTTTTATGAATAAGATGTGAGAGTTTTTTTATGAATAAGGTAATGTGGGAGTTTGTTTTATGAATAAGCAAATGTGGGAATTGTGGTTTGGAATGGAAATAAAGATGGGGTTTGGAATATATGAAGTAGAAAATAAGGAATATGGGATTTGGGGTTTGGGGTTTCGGATTTTAGGGATTTAAACATAACACTCATTAATTCCTCGTAAAGCGACGTCGAACTTACGACGCGGGCCTCATTAATTTCACATAAGACAGAATCGTCGTAATGGACTCGTAAGAAGACGAGGAAATAACGATGAAACAAAAAATAAAGAAAGCGGCCCCTGTTAAATCCATGTAGGACGGAATCGTCGTAAACACCTCGTAAAATAAATAAAGAACTCGGGCCTTGTTAATTCCACGTAGGACGAAATCGTCGTAAATAACTCGTAGTGTAAAAACTAGAAAAAAAAAGAAAAAGGAGAAAGATACCAGATTCACATGTGGCAAGACTTCCAGCAATTATAATACGTAAGTCTCGCCCACATGAATTCTAATATCTTCTTCTCTTCCTTTTTTTCAAATATTTATAATTTGAATAGGATTTTGCTGAGGAGTGTGATTTGAGATAGGGTGTGATTTGGGAGTTTGTGTGTGGTTTGAGAATGAGAGTTGTGGATATATTTATAGGTCAATTCCACGTAAGCAAAATCTTCGTTAATACCTCGTATATAAAAATGCGGGCCTTTGTAATTCCTCGCTATTTCCTCGTACAATAAAACACGGGCCTTTGTAATCGCTTGCTATTTCGTCGTAAGCTTATATATACCCCCGAGCGCTCACTCTTTATTTCCTCTCTACTTCCTCTCTACTTCCTCTCCATTTCGTAGCAATGGTAAGCCTCTCTAATTCCTCTCTAATTTGGTTAGTTTAGGATAGATTATGTTGTTAGTATAGGGAATTTAGTTAGGTTTACGAATTTTATGTTATTTAGTGTTGATTAGGTGGATAATGTTGGGAAATATACTGTTGAAGTTAATTTTAAAAATTAATTTTTTTTAAGGTTCGAAAAGTCAGACTTACTGCCTATTACAGAGAGATGTTCGGTGAACCGGGTAGTCGTTTAGACCCGTCTTCTTCAGCTCCCGGTTGTTCGGGTCAGGATATTGTCCCCGAGACTCAGTACACTCAGAGAGTCTCTTGGTCTCCTTCTTCTAGTGCACCATCGGCTCCTCATGTGCCTTCCCCGATGGCTCATCCGACGATGCCTCCTCCTGTGCCTCCTCCGATGGTACCTCCGATGCCCGCCGAGATTCATCCCAATTTGATGGTGCCTCCGAGTGCTCCTTACTCGCAGTACACTGTAGAGGACATTCTCCGTCTGCCAGGGAGAGAAGGTTTACCAGTCATCGACCCCGACCGACCGGACGGAACTTTGTGGTATGTTACATTATTATTTTTTATTCGTTTTAAATTCTTTTATAACATTAAAAAATAATTTATATTTTAAATTTGTATTTTCCAGGTTTGGGTTGACGGATGTCTTGCATCAGACGTAACCGACACGATCAAAGGTTATTTCTCCATGTCACATCCGAACTGGAGTATGACGCCTCACGACGTCAGAAAGACGTGGTTCAAAATTTACGCTGTAAGTTCCTATTAATTAATTATATATATATTTTAATTTTTTCATGTTTTATATATATTTTTTTTAAAAAAACTAATTATTTATTTAATTTTTTCCACAGAAAAAATATCATTGGGACTTGGGGGTCACTAAGAGGGTGAGGAAAGCGTTTAACGCGAAGGCGAAAGTTCACTTGTTGGACACGGTCTCCAATGGAAGGGTGACTGGATCGTGAAGGGGTATGAGCGTGGCAAACCCGCTGAGCTCACCACGGATGTGTGGGATGGCCTCATCCGTTATTGGCGTCTTCCTGATTCCATTAGAATCGCCCAGTCTTTCTCTAACTCCCGTAACACGGTCGATGAGCACGGGAACGGGCCGATGCTTCACACTACGGGCCAAAAACCCCACGCTGGTGTCTGTTTTGAAATGGTAATTAAATATTTTATTAAATAAATTTTTTAATATATATTTATATATTTTTATATTTTGACTTTCTTAAATGTTTTTTAGGCCAAAGAGACGGGACGTTTTCCGTCTCTTGTGGAACTTTACGAGAAGACCCACAAGAACAAGGCGGGTGTATTTCTAGATGGCAAGTCCGAGCAAATCTACAATGACTTGGTTGCTCGGGTTAAAGACCGCCTGACCCAGCTGACCCAACAGTCCGCCGACGGATTACCCGTCACCTTATCCACACTTGAAGTCGATAAGATTTACGAGGTAAATTTTCTAAAATTTTAATTTTTTATTATTCATTTAATCTAACTTTAAATTTTTACTAACAATATTTATTTTTTGTTTTTAAGGTTGTCACTAAAAAAAAGGAACGGACGTTGGGGATTGGTTCCGTCAACGATGTAACGAGAGAGACATCGTCTTATGGTCAGCGACGGGATGATGAAGTATCTCAGCTGCGTAGAGAGTCCGATGAGCTGTGTAGAGAGTTGAGCTTGACGCGATCTGCGTTCACAGCTCGTGTGGGTGGACTCGAGGGGTTCTTGGACGTTGTAGCGGCCACAAATCCGGAATGGGAGACCTTGTTGAGGACCATGCGACAACGAAATCCTATTCCAGGCGAGTCATCATCCGACGCACATGCCGAGGCGGATGTAGCGGTGAGGAGTGATGAATACTACCGGATGATGAACGACTCTTAGTTCTTTTTTATTCGGTTCTTGTATTATATAAATTCAAAACTTATTTATAAATAAATTTTTTTTGGTTTTCGATCTTTTTAGAATTTTAATTTTATTAAAAAATAAATAATTTTAATTATTTTTTAATAATATTTTTATATTTCTGTAAAATAATGAAATGAAGTAAATTCGTAGCTAATGTTGTGACTTCTTTACGTGGAAGTTTAACGAGTTCTTTACGAGGAATATTTTACAAGGAAATGACGTGGAAAAGTATACGTGTTCTTTATGAGGAAAAATTTCAAGGTATTTACGTGAACTTTACGAGGATATATTTTCGAGTTATTTACGTGTGTTTTACGAGGAACTCGTTTCAAGGTATTTACGAGGAAACTTAGCGGCGTCCTTACGTGGAAGCTTTACGTGTTTTTTACGACGAAATGTTTTTCTTCGTTTTTACGACGAAATCATTTCCTCGTTATGTTACAACGAATTAGCGAGGAAATATGCGTTACGACAAACGTTTAACGACGAAGCGCGTTTCCTCGGTAATTCCTCGTAAACTTGCTTTTACGACGAATTCACGAGGAAAACCGCCCTCGTAAATCTTTTGTTTTCTTGTAGTGAACAACATCATCAGCTTCTTCATCAGTATCATCAGTGTCAGAAGAACTACTTGAGGAAGAGACATAATGATCATCTTGAACCGGTGAGGAAGGAGCATTGACTTGGTGTGGTATGACAGTCGTAGTGACACATTGCAGAGAAGGAAACTCTTCTTCTCTGTAGTTAAATGAGTGATCTTCTTTAGGCGTATCAGTCGTTTCCAGAGGAGTAATGACAGACAGTCTCCAAGCAGAGAGCAAAGGTGATGTAATAGCTGGAAGGAACTTAGAGTAAACATCAGAATAAGAGAATTGACTTTCATTAAACAAAATATGACGGCTGATATAGACACGTCATGTGGGTGGGTGAAAGCACATATAGCCTTTATACTTCACATTGTAGCCTAGGAAAGTGCAGACAAGAGACTTTGGGTCCATCTTGTTCTTCATGTACGGTAGGAAGTACGAAAAGCATTTACATCCGAAGACACGAAGAGCTGTGTAGGTAGTTGGTTTTCCATATAGTTGTTGATAGGGATGACATTGTTTGGTAAAGAAGAGGAAGGTAGGAGGTTTCCAAGGAAAATTGCAGTGAAAAAGGCTTCTACCCACAGCTGTTGAGGAACTTTGCTAGCAAACATCATTGTAAACCCCAACTCTGTGATATGGCGATGCTTCCCTTCAAAGACACCATTTTGTTGAGATGTATGAGGACATGAAATGAGCTGCTTAATTCCACATTTCGCGGGATGACTCATAAAGACTGTACTCACAAACTCTCCACTTCCATCACACTGAAACTGCATTATCTTTTTCTGAAACTGTGTTTCCACCAGGCTTTGAAATGGTAAGAAAACAGAATAGAAGTCTGATTTCAGCTTAAGTGGAAAGAACCAGGTGAATCTTGAGAAATTATCAACAAAAATCACATAATACTTAAATGCTTGAGTAGAGATAACAGGACTAGGACCCCAAAGGTCACAATGTATCCTCTCAAGAGGTTTACATGACACAGTTTTAGAAGATAAAAACGGAAGTTTGCAGCCTTTTCCTAATTGACAAGTATCAGATAACAGAGATGAGCTTGTCTTATTCACCACTATCGCCTTGTTTCTGGCCAGAAGTTGAAGGATGTCTCTATGTGGATGGCCTAACCTTTGATGCCAAAGACCATCACTAGTAGCTTGCTGTCTAGTAGAGTAGAAAGCTTGGAACTTCCCATCTTTCAACAGATACAGATCTCTAAGTCTTTTTCCTTGAGCTATTACTTGTTTTGTCTCCTTTTCCTTAACAGAAACACATTCAGAATCAAAGGTAATCTTGCATGGATAATCTGATGTTAACTTTGATACTGATAATAGGGACTTGGTAATAGCTGGACAAACTAACACATCATTAAGTGGCAAAATACCTTGAGGAGTTTGTAAGGCAATAGACCCAACATGTGTGATAGGAAGGAAGTCTCCATTTCCAACAATAACCTGATCATTACCAACGTATGGTTCTGAAGACTGGAGTTGAGAAGCATTGTTGGTGATGTGGGCTGAAGCAGCAGAGTTTGGATACCACTCTTAGCCTGAGTAACGCTCTTGATCAGACAGTTTCATGGTGGTGAAAGCGTTGTGAAGCTGTTGCTTAGTGTTGCTATCATCTTGATCAAACTGGTTGTAGCACCTTACTGCAGAGTGACCATATCTACCACAAATCTGACAAGTAGGACGAGTAGCTGAACCTGAACCTGAACCAGTGAACTGCTGATGAAAGCCACGTCCGCGAGTTGAGTAAGAGCCGGAGCCTCTTCCTCTGTAACCGCTGCGGTTAGTATATCCTCCTCTACCTCTGTTTGAGTAACCTCTTCCAGCGGTGAAGGCAAGGTGAGGGTTTACTTCAGTTCATTGGTTAAGAATCTGAAGGTTATCATCAAAACTCACGAGCTTAAACACAGCATCATCAAAGGACATCTCAGGAACGGAATCCATTGCGTGTTCAATCACCGTACAAATGGACTCATACTCCTTTCCAAGACCACTCAAGGCACCATATATCATCTCTTGATCAGTAACAGCACAACCAATATAATCAAGTTGGTCACATACACTCTTCACATCACTTAGATACTCGGTCATGGTCTTTTGATTCTTAGACATACATTGCAACTTTCTCTGCAGATCTAGTTTCCTGGCTGCTGAGACTCGGTTGTACTTCTTTTCGAGTCTAAACCAAACTTCTTGTGCTGTGTGCAAGCCATAAACAGATCTGAGAGCCTCTTCGGTCAGAGAACCTAAAAGCCATGCCATTACAAGTTGATCTCTGCGAACCCAGTGGACAAACTCAGGGTTGGCCACTTCTGTAACCAAGTCGCCATTTGTGGTTCAGACAGTTGGAGATGGTCGCAGGAAAGTGCCATTAACAAAACTAAGAAGAGATTAACTAGACAAAAATGACTCAAACTGAGTTTTCCACAGAAGATAGTTTGTGGAAGATAACTTAAGAGTAACACAATGAGAAATGCTCAAAGATGGAGCAGAAAGAGGATCGTTTTTATCTCTCATAGCTCTGATACCATAAAGACAGAGGGAGAAAAGCTTGAAGAAGAAGATAAAACTTTAACTTTTTGATATTTTTCAACTTAAGGAAACATTACAATGTCATTGTTCCTTTTATATACAACTTTATTGTCTAAGCTTTAACCTAGCATCAGCACGTGACGACACATGGGTTGAGAGCATTAAATCTGTTCGAGTTGTTGATCCCATGAGCTGGCATAGCCGTACGACCACAACTTTGGTGTGATTTCAGAGTCTGAACTTTTGTCTTCATTACCGTTGCAGCATTAAGTGCAACAGGCTGTTTCTCCTTCTGTATTTGGGCTTTGTCCGAAGGCCCAATGTTGTTGTGGTTATTAATGATGATGATGTAGTCTCTCAGTCTTGAAGGGTAGCCTTTGATTGTTTTGTGATTTGTACCTTCAGAATTCTATAACTCATACGAACTACTCTTTACATGAAAGGTAAGAAAGATTAAGACGGGTGTATTGAATCTGAAATTTGAAGTAATTTGATTTTTAATGAGTTTGTAAATGATTGCAGGAGAATTAGAGAATTTGGTGTGATTTTTGTTAAAACACTCTAGAATCTCATCTAAAACAGTGAGATTTTGATTTTTATTTTTATAACTAAAGAACTCCTCTCAAACACTCTAGAAACAATTAAAGTACTCTAAAATCTTCGACTTAAATTTTGTTCAATAACAGTGGATTTCATAGTGTTTTTATGAAATGACAAGTTCAATAACATTGGATTTTAAAGTGTTTTTTAAAATCCACGTTTGAATAACAGCGGATTTGTCATTTTAATACAAATCATTTGAAACTCTTAGTTGAATACACTCCCTAATCGATTTTTCCAATTCTCATGACATTTAGTCACAATAATGCATCTTTTCATGTAGTTGATATATATGAACGTTGACCCTATATATATCATCTATATATATAAGGGAGAAGGGATTCTCTTCTCATGCTGCCATGTCAGCACCACAGATGAAGGAGAGAGTGCCACGTAAGTCTATTAGAATTATTAAGTAGAGAATTTGCAGTGCATATACAAAGATAACTTGTATATTTGCAGGGACGGAAGTCAACTTTTCCGAATGACATGTTTTTTTTTTAATGTCTATAGCACCCCTATCATCTAATACTTCAACCTAATATCTAATACGTTTTCGAACTCTATATCTCATTATTACGCGTGAAGAGAGAGACTATGCTCAGCACTACAATCGATATACTTTTCTTACGAAAATATCTACATCATCTCTCTAAATCTTTTTGGTTAACGATCTTCCTTCTCCTATAATTTCTTTGGTTTCTCCGTCCATCCTCCTTCTCTCACAATCTCTTTGATTTCTCCATCAGAATCATTGTTCACAAAGAATCTTCCATCTCTTTCAATCTCATTGGTTTCTCCGACGGAACCTTTCTCTCCAGATAAACGAAATCGCACCGGACTGTCTGTTTCAGTCTCACCAGATTCGAGAGTCGTGGTGGTGGTGGCACGGATCGGATCGTTCATAGATCAGAAGCTATCACGCATGGTACCACCTTCAGAAAGTAGCTATCACGAATGGTACCACCTTCAGAAAGTTGCTGCTCTCGTTGATCTGGTTTTCTTCTATCTCTTTACGCCCTAACTATATTTGTCCTCTTCTTTTGATTTACATAAAGTTGTAATGATGGATCTTGTCCAACTGTGGTAATTCTGTCTCTGAGTTGGCTAAACTTATCAACGGATATAATCAGTCTGAGGAGTCAAATAGTTTGTCCTGAATAATTTATTTCTCTTTCGTTTTGGTAAATTTATGATTTGTTTCGTCTGCTAAGTTAATTCTCTGTCTGCATCCTTACGAGAATAGCATGGAAGATGTTTCGTTTCTTTGTCTTTTTTTTCTGTGTGTAATAGGATAACAATGACATTGTACATACAATCCATTAAATGGCCGTCCACCAAACGTGTGTAGTGTATTAGCATTTCTTACTTCCAGAGACCGTATAACCCTAGAAATAGACATAAATATTTTTAAAAAATAGCTGTCTAAACCAATTTTTGATGAATTATTTTATAGATACGTGTGACTTTGATTATTCATCCGGACACAGACTTTGAGCTTGACGAAAAAGAGTTATGCCTTTCTAATGAGGAAGATACCGAAATAGTAGATAAAATGGTCAGTCTTATCAGAGACGGTACCCGTCTTACAAAGAAAATGTTTATAGGCGGAGCTACAAAGGCCGATGTAGAGCGGATGAGAGAGGAGGCCGATATTGCAGCCCTAGCAAGGAAGAAAAGAAAGAGAAAAAGCACTAGCCAATTTGTGGAATAGTCGGTTAAGATTTTACTTGACTTATTTTTGTAATAGTTAGCCCATTGTTATAGTTAGCCGGTAATATATACTAATTAATGATGTAATTTGTGAAACAGCCGGTTAAGATTTTACTTGATTTTTTGTTATAGTTTGGAAATGTCTTTCACTTTTCTTTAATGATGTAATTCGTAAAATAGCCGGTTAAGATTTTATTTGACTTTTTTGTTATAGTTAGCCGGTAATATATACAAATTATATCGATATTATTATAGTTAGCCGATAATATATACTAATTAATGATGCAATTTGTGAAATAGGCGGTTAAGATCTTACTTGACTTTATGCAAATTATAAATTATAGGGCCAAACTGAAAATATCTAAGATTTCAGACAATTCTTAAAGAGTTTCAAATGTAGAATGTGAAATTTTGGCGTTGATTCGTAAAACTATTTGCACACTTAAAAATATTGGGCCAACTTGAGAATAGCCAAAGGTTGGAGGGCATGTGTTAAAAAATATAAGAAATCACCATTGTTGCTCGATCTCTTCCATGACAAGACAGAGACGGCAAAGATGAACACGACAGCGAGGCTTGAATTCGAGCATGACAATGTCGACAGGATGAGACGATGGAGATGGTCCGGTAACCGGCGAAGAAGAAGAAGCTTGAGGCAAAAACATTTGTGGTGGCTCCGTCGAGATGAACGAGGAAGACGAAGCAAGATAGAGATGGAGTGAAACTTGAAGCGATCAGTAGGAAGCGATAGTTATTATTTATGTTTCCTTCACAAGCCAACACTTATAATATAGAGCAAAACCTTTACATACATAGATTCAGATTATACGACATGCATACATATTATATAGAGCAAAACTTTTACAACACTTGTTTTATGAGTTCGTATTGGTCAATTTTTTGGCTATTTTAGACAGAGTCCTAAACAATTATCAACGGTCCGGTATATATATAGGTTTTCTAATCATTACATGCATGTCATCATTGCTAAAACTTTTCCACTTCACTACGTAGAAAAAACAAATTATAGGGTCATCGCTGTCTTTTTCACCCTCAGAAGCTGAGTCTTGTGTATGGGCCTACTGTTTTTCCATCTGCGCTAATTTCCTAATTTTTTCTATATTTATGGTGCAAATCACTCTATTAAGTATTAACCACCGTTTTCGTTATTTACAAGTTTCGTGATTTCATAATTCTTACATTTGGGCAACAAATGGGCTGCAAGTATATGTACAGTTAGACCTAATTTCAACTCATTTTTTAATCAGTCCAGTCAAAATTATTTTCATCGTCTTCTCTCCCGACGTTGAGAAACCCTTAATCAACCTTAATCTCATTCTCTTGCCGTTTCATAGACCTGAGTAAAGGTTCACCGAACTAAAAACGAAGCCATTAAACCTTCCATTCAATCTCAGTTAAGTCGATCCCCACTACATCTTATTACTTCACCACCTCCTTCCTCTTCGGCTTCTTCACCCTATCAGACCTATAAATAAGCATCGCCGGTTTGATGGTTTTCACAAATTCAACGCTCCTCTCTACTCAAATATCAGAAACACTCGAACTATGGCTGCTTCCCAGATATCTATTTCCAAGATGAAACCAAGGCGTTGTACTCGAAACCGTTGTCACGACCGTACTCCGAATGTAAAGAAAAGTGTTGAATTAATGGGGTCAATATGCCTGCTCTTGGATGATCAGGACCTGATCATCAGGTACTTATTTTACATAATATCTTCCATGTGTGTTGTTATGTCGTTTATGTTTACTATTGACTTTTTTTTTTTTTTAAATTTTAAATCTCCTTATTCTGCAGTCCTCTCTCATCCAAAGAATCTATATTTGTCCATTGCCTAAACACTTTTCGAGAACTGCGTAGGGATGGAGCTACGTACGAGCTTAGTTGCTTCAATCTCACGAGAAGCAACAATCATTTCAAGCTGTGTAATTCCTTTGTTGCCATCCGTCTTAACGAGTCTAGAAGATTGTTGAAGTGTTTGTTGTAGCTATGTTCAGATTCCGAAATGTTTAGCAACTCATGTCCTTAGCTAACACTAACGTACGTCCGAGGTCATTAGTTAAATATGTTAATATCTTATACCAGATAACCCTTCTCTTTCAGACATCATTGGTGAGGTTTGTGACATCAGGGCAACATACAATGAGTCACCACACTCAGACTACCCAACGAGTTATGGTTAACATCCGAGTAGATAAGTAATTTCTCAACTCACCTATTACTCTGTTTGTTGCTTTAGCTATGACTAAGCTCTGACAAACGTACGGGCTGCAGAGGTTGTTAACCCCATGGTTTGTGGCATCGCCATAAAATGAGTACTATATTTTTACGTTTGTGAAAAGCAATTAACTGACTTGGATTTGATTAATATCAGGACATGGTCGGCAGGAGACGACAAGATATGATCTCCCTTACTTTCTCCAGGACATTGTTGGGAAGAGCTACACATTTCATCTCAAGCTTTTTGAGCCTGTGATCGTATCAATCGCTTCCTAGGACCTACCTTTGCACCGCATGTAAATTCTCCCAAATTTCTCATCCTTTGTCTCCTTAACCTAATAAATACTAACACGTTCTTTTGTTTGTGGACAGGGTGGCGATTTCAACCCTTATAGATGATATGCCTGGAGCTAATTGTGCTTCTTTCAAGAACCATGTTGGTGACCTCTCCTCCAAGGACAAGCATACCCCTGGAGCTAATGATGGAACATGTGAACTTGCAGATGCGGTGAAAACAACATGAAGCACTAGCCCGCTGAAATCTATTGCCAATAATTTTGATAATCCACAGGTGAGGGAACCCATCCAAGAAGGCTCGCGAAGCTTAATTTCATGCATCGAGCACTATATTCGTTTCCACCCATGCTTTTGTCTTATGAATCTCATTCCATGTTTTGGAAATAAGGGTTAGGACACTTAGACAGAGCAGTGCTTATAGATAAAAGAAAATGGCAATGACCTTAATGAGATTATTGACAGTATAAGCAACTGGAATTTAGTCAATTCGCAAGGTTAGATTTTGAGTTTTATCTTCTCAATAAATATATTTTCTTCTTTTTTATCTTTTTGGGTTCATCGTCTTGATTTTTTATTTATATTGTAGTTGCATGTTTTGCGATATTCGCAGTAATTTATAGGGCATTTCTATGTATAGATTAAGAAATTAGTGAATACTTTTGTTATGATAAAAAGAATTAAATATATTTTCTTATAAAATAATTTTTAAACCATTAGTAAACAAATTTAAATAACTAGGTTTGACTTTGAAATAAATGCATTTATAAAAAGACTAAATTTATCTTATAGATTTTTAAAATTAAATAAGTTTTAACCTAAATTAGCCTTAGGCCCACGGCACTGCACTTTCCACCACCATAGAGTTTAACACCATTCGAAGCCTTAGTCTCGGTTTTGGTTATGTTACATTTTAAACCTATGCACTTTTATAATTTTTACCTATTATTAATAATACCAAAGAGCTCTTCTTGGTCAAATCCACTCTCGAAATCATTTTAATAAATTAACACACCATCTTCGTTATATGTTCAACGTGGTTAGTAAACGTAAACATCACCTTAATCAGAAAAAAAAACTGTTTAGTAAATGCACAACTACTTTAAGATAATCAGAAATACAGTGGTGAATAAGAAGCGATAACACAGGCACACATAACAATCAAACGCTTGCACAATCCAACTCTCTTACTATAAGAGCAGCTCCCACAGTCATTTGTGATAGGGGATCTTAAGATTAAAAATTTAAAATATTTCTAATACAGATAAAGTATCTATTCCCTATCGATACCTTTCTTCCATTATCTTGGCTTACTCCAAGACATCTACTAATTACCGTACGTTGAATTACCGTACCGTACGTTGAATGTGTTGGATTTCCCTCTTTACGCCCAAAACTAATCAAATCATAATCAAGCCTTAGTCCAAGAAGAAGAAACATCTAGAGAAAAGTGGAGAAGTATAGAAGAAGAATTGTGTAGAAGAAGAGAGAAAGTTATGGAGTTAGATATTTTGAAATAAATAATAATTTAGAGAAATCTAGAACTCGTTGGAGTGTGCTCCTTCACTTGTATAAATAGGGATGCTTAGCACCATTTGTAATCATCCCACATCAAACCAAGCAATAGAGAGAAAACATTTCATAAAGAGTTCTAAGAGTCTTTAAGAAGTCTCCAAACACAAGCCTTAGTGAAAATTCCTTTCCCAAAAATAAGAAGGTTATCTTAAACACTAACCGTCTACATTCCATCTCAACCTCTCAAAGAAAATATTATCCGATAATTTTCCCAACAGCTAAGCCAAGCTTTGCAAGGAAGAAGTAAATGTCGCAAGTGATGACATCGATATATGGCACCGAAGACTCGGGCATATGAGTGAGAAAGGTTTAAATATACTTTCTCGCAAGAAACTTATTCCTGATATGAAAGGTCTCTCTCTCTTGAACGATCACAGAAAGAGTCCGGTGCATCTCTCTCACGCTAAACTACCCAAGCCATTTTGGGGAGAAGCCATAAAGACTGCAGTGGACGTCATAAATCTTACACCATCAGTTCCTTTGGAAGGCGATGTCCCGGAGGAAGTTTGGTCGGGTAAGAAGGTCTCTTACAACCATTTGAAGGTGTTAGGTTGCAGAGTGTTTGTCCATATACCTAAGGATGAACGAGCCAAGCTAGACTCCAAAACTAAAGAGTGCATCTATCTTGGGTCACGAAGAGATGATTTCGGCTATCGGCTTTGGGATCCGGTTAACAGAAAAATTATCCAGAGCATAGATGTTGTTTTCTTCGAAGATCAAACAATCGAAGACATCAACAAATCAAAGAAACCAAAGCTAAGGGTTGTAAGGAATGAAGATTCTCATAAGTCTCACGATCATGAACAAGTGATTGGAGATGATGGCGAAGGGGATCCTATCAT
>NC_027748.1:38173683-38206533 GCF_000695525.1 Brassica oleracea var. oleracea | reverse complement strand
GAAGCAGAGTACATCGCAGCAACGGAAGCGTGCAAGGAGATGCTATGGATGAAGAATTTCTTGCTGGAGTTGGGAGTAAAGCAAGAAAAGTACAACATGCTATGTGACAACCAAAGTGCTATTCACTTAGCAAAGAATCCAACGTTTCACTCTCGCTCGAAGCACATTGACATTCGGCATCATTGGATCCGAGAAGTTCTTGAAGAGAAACTCATACATCTCACAAAGGTACACACTGACGAAAACTGGTCAGACTTTATGACCAAAGTATTACCTATCAAGAAGTTTGAAGATTGCTGCAAAGGCACAGGCATGACGACTGTTTCGGGATAAATCGGGAAGGGGGAGATTTGTTGGATTTCCCTATTTAAGCCCAAAACTAATCAAATCATAATCAAGCCTTAGTCCAAGAAGAAGAAACATCTAGAGAAAAGTGGAGAAGTATAGAAGAAGAATTGTGTAGAAGAAGAGAGAAAGTTATGGAGTTAGATATTTTGAAATAAATAATAATTTAGAGAAATCTAGAACTTGTTGGAGTGTGCTCCTTCACTTGTATAAATAGGGGTGCTTAGCACCATTTTGTAATCATCCACATCAAACCAAGCAATAGAGAGAAAACATTTTATAAAGAGTTCTAAGAGTCTTTAAGAAATCTCCAAACAAAAGCCTTCGTGAAAATCCCTTTCCCAAAAATAAGAAGGTTATCTTAAGCACTAACCGTCTACATTCCATCTCAACCTCTCAAAGAAAATATTATCCGATAATTTTCCCGACAGAATGTAACCTAGAATTTATATCAAGTCTCAAAACATTGGGTTCTGCACGTTCCTTATTGTGAGCTATGTAATTATGAAGCCCTAATAACAGGTTTAATCTCTAATTAGTTTTGTGTAAAGGAATCCTTAATGTGTTCCATTAAAATACACCACACGTTATGTTTACCAACTGAGAGGGAAAACAAAACTCATATGAAAGCAAATTTTAACTGCAGACACGATTGGGTTTCCGTATGACAGACATCTTCCAAAGATATCTGCATCTTACATATTTCATGTACACCAAACACCTGCATTCCATGGGCAAGAAAAAAAAATCTGACTCCAACACCCACAAACCAACCTCCGGCTCGAAAGAGTTAAAACAAGAGCTCAAAGCTGGAGTCTCATGAACTCCACAGATCGGTCACGAATACTCATTGAACAAAGTTTACAGCTCTGCGCTACGCGCGGGCAAGCCGCTAGTTCAACATAAAGCCAGAGAAATAGTTACCATTTGATAAACAAAATAATAAATGGAGGAATTGAATAAATAAAAATATGAAATTTTGGTGAATTTATTTTGTAACCAAAATTTTTAAATTTTTAAATGAGAAGAATAGTGGGAATCTATGTTAATAATCTTACAAAACATTAAAGTTTGTTTATATAAAATTTTAACCGTTAAAAGTCTCGACACACTCCTCAGTGTTCATATTTCATAACCAAATGGTCTTGGCCTAGTGGTAAAGTGGTTGCAGCTGTAGCTTCCGTCCTAGGTTCGATTCCCCTTCGCCACCCATAAACGCCTTAAGTGGCAAGAAAACCCGGATTTCTGTGGACCTCCTGGTGATTAGTCCTTCGGCCTAAAAAGCCTTTAAGATCACACCAACATTATAAAAAAAACAAAAAAAAAAGAATATTTCATCACAACACATCCCCTTGTGTGTGATACAGAGAGAAGGGATAAATATATTTTTCAGAGAGCGAGAGAAGTTTGGAGATCACCTTATAATATACATTGCAGAGAGCTTCGATGAACGTTCATAGTTCACACATACATAGTGATACACTAAAATTGGATCTTTGTCTACTGGCAAGTTAACAGTGTAGTTGTAAAATCTTTAGATTCAATTCCAGAGGACCAGTTCACACTTTATCTTATTGGGGTCAAAATTTAGCTAAAGCGAAGTTGGGGTTTTTAAGGAAGTAAATAACGTAAAAAGCAAGTAACAGGATTAGGTTGTTTTGCGTTGTTTTTAAAGCGCTAGTCTAGGGTTTCTTTTTCAGGTTATGAAATCGCAAACCAAGCAGTTATTCAAGTCCAGTTTATAACAAGTCTAAACTCGGATCACTCTGATTAAATCAACCCACTCTCGTGGTGTTGATTCCTTTGCAAATCGGTCTTGATGCCTAAACTCTCGTTTGGATCAAGACACGATGGCAAGCCTTAGGGATCAAGTCCGATGTGTTCACAATGCACTCTCGCTGACTAGGGATGCAAGGCTCATTCAAATCGTGTCAAGTTTATCAATTAACGGCTAGGTAAATCGATTAACTCTAATTCATGCACTGAGTGATCGGTTCAATGGAAGCAATAATACCAGATATGAATGTAGACAATCTCAAGATAACTTATCTATGCTCAGTTTACGAATCCAACACCCCAGAACCCTAAACTAACTTGGTGACTACTCAGACATAACACAAGAACAGAGAAGCATGATTTCTGAATAATACTGCATATAATAGATAATAGAAATCAGAGGGTTCAGGATAATCTTCTCTAGGAGATAGATGGAGCCGTCTCCCTTACAAGTAGCAAATCGCCGAAAACGCAAGCTCTCTTCGGTCTCTCTTGCGTAAAACTAAGCTGGTCTTAAAGTAATAAATAGGAAACTATATATATATAGGAGCCACATGCGGCTAGAGGAAGGAAATAGGAAATCTAGGGCAAATCCCGAAATATTTGGAAACTTCCTTTTTTTTATCTCTGTCGGTGGAACAGGCACTCAGGTTGCTCCGGTTGGCTGTTCTGCGCGAAAGACTCCAAATCATACTTTTCTCTCTTCTTTTCCTCTAGCTGGTCCATTTCCCATCCAATACAACTCTAGACCTGTTATAACTCAAAAGGGACTAAAAAGACTCGATAAAACCTTGAAAACTATTAGTGAGACATATAATGTGCCAAAACACAATATATCAACTCCCCCAGACTTAGATCCTTGTTTGTCCTCAAACAAAATCAAGTACCAAGAACCGAGAGAAAGGTTTGAAAGTGTGGGAACTCGCTAATTCTCAGAAACCATACAATAACCACGAATCTTTGAACCGTATAAGCAGTTTAGCTAAAACGACACATCCTTACTAAGAACCACACAGACTGCTGTTCAAAACGGCTCCATACTCTGTATCTCATACCTGCCAAAGTTAAAACCTTCCAGACAAAACTCCATATATTCATTCAATTAAGAGTAGTGTGAGCTTCTCATCATAGGCATTAGATAGAGTAACGGTCTAGGTTTGAAATAGGCAATTTTGTGTTTAAGTGGAGCTAATCAGTGTTTAGGGTTTACCAAATTTCGTAGAGGATGCAGGATATCGCGCAAAATTGCAAGAGAGGATAGATCCATTGATGTCCTCAGCCTCTACTCGTTTTTGCATGTTCTTCTTTAGGAACAATCGCTCTGATCTGCATGGTTCTCATCTCTTTTCTTTATACTCCTTCTAAATTACCAGTGGCGTCTGTCTTTTCTTATATAATCTTCTCTTTCTTCATCACCTTATTCTGAAGTACATAAAGTAATTTTTTTTTTTTTTTTGATTTCTAATAATACATAAGTGATGGTGACGAAGCAGGAGGTAACAATTGTGATAGCGACATGCCACTGGAGTTCTTGACCTCCCGTTCATTCTTGTCTTTATTCTTTTCTTAGTCAGATCATCGGCGGTGGAGCGGCTGCTCCGTGTGCTTCCGCCTATTCTTCAGCAGAAACTTCTGTTGCATCAACGAGTAAGAGACTGTGTCGATCCTTTCCTCTCCGGCCCTTTTGTACATATCTGCACATAAGATACTGAATAACAAATGCATGAGGGCAGAACAATGGCTTTAGGGTTTTAAGGTGGGTACTAGCTAAAGATGAGCTAGCCACTCAGGATCAGCAAGATGGATAAAAAGAATAAGAAGTCCTGAGTGTTGATCACGTTAAACCCTATTCTAACGCCCATAACAACAAGAATTGCAGTGAAGATTAAGTTCAAGTTAGATGGAGTTAAGTCTTTCCAGAGTAACCTCGACAAGCTGAAAGCTTTTGGAGAACAAGATGATGTAATGTCAGGGTGTTCTGGATCTACATGTGTGTATGTCGCTTCTGCTAAGGTCACTGAATAAGATGAATTAGAGCACAAGGGTGGTTAATAAACATCATAGAATAAGGTCCTGATTCCCACAAAGTTTGGATTGGCTCTAAACATAAGAAAAACCAAAGGTAAACGATTAGTAGCAGATAATCGCCTCCCCCAGACGTACTTCTCACCATCCCTGGTGAGAAAATAATTCGAGGAAAGGCTAAAATAATAAACAAGTGCAGGAAAAGAGAAACAAAAATAGAAATAGTTCAAACGGATATAACAATGTAGGTAGAACTAGGAGACTGCCTAGTCAGTTTCATCGCTCTCGGACTGGCCCGCGGAACGCCTGTTCCTTTTGCGTGGAGTAGCCCATGGAGTCTCTTCGTCACCCCTTGCAGTTCCTGCCGGTTCTTTTCCTGGACGATGACTGCGCGGTGTAGGCTGGGCTTAACAAGGTTCAGCTGTGCTCGGAGCTCCCATGCATCCTCCAGTGATCACCTTCAGTATCCTCTTCATGAGGCTGTTTTTCTTGCGCTGAGAATCTACCATCCAGCGTCGGTAGGTGGCGTCATCTGCGTTGTCATCAAGGGGACCCAGGTCATATGCATTGTCGCCTCCATCTGTGCGGACAAACTCAACATCGTCCATAGTATCGTCACGGTAAGATGACTTTGGGTCGGCGCAGAGATACTGAGCATCAGGGACGAAATAGATGTTGGTCACATCACTTAGCGAGGTGATGTTCGGTTGAGGCAGCTTGCAGTAGAGGTTTCTCCCGTTCTGGCTGAGGAAGATGTAGGTGTTCTCGTCACGGAGAATCTGGCATTTGATCAGGTAAGGAATATCAATGAACTCCGCTGTCTCGTTACACTGATAGACGCTAAGATCAAGCTCTAAGTGGCGGAAGAGAGGAGTAAGCAAACTCCCAGAACAGTCTTTCTTCAAAGAACCCTTGCCCACTCTGGCTTTCTTGTCCACAAACATCTGAGCAAGCACACAACCAGGACTAGTTGTCATCAGCGCGGTCAGAATCCCAATGTCGGAGGATTGAGCTCGTCCTCAACACCGGCACATAGCATCTGCATCTCTCTACGTGTCACCTTTGACGTCTGGTCCTTTGTGAAGAGCAGATTGCTCAGGACCTTTGCAGCAATGCGCAGAACAGGGTTACGGATGTGAGACTGATTGGCTGATCGGGATTTGAAATCCTCTGAAGCGATGAATTTCCAGAATGCTTGCTCTGGAAAAAACTTCCTTGGAAAGGACGTTTGAGTGTATTCCTCGGACATCTCGTAGACCTTAGTCAGCGCTTCCAAGGAGATGGAGTGCTTAACACCGCTCACAAAGAAAGTGAAGTAGGCTTCTCGAAGATCGGGAAACTGGGCATTTTGAAAGTTAACTCCGCGGTGGCTAGGACTTGCCTCACCAGATCAGGGTACAGCGGATGAGTTCTGTGACAGAGATCAGCTATTCCCAGCACATGGAGAACCGCATGTAAATCCTCATGGAGGCCTAGGTCGCTCAAGGCCCCGGCGTCGACGAAACGGGTGGGGAGGATGTTGGTGTTGAGCAGAGTGTTGTAGAGGCGTGAGGCTTCCTTATCCCATCTTGTCTCCGAGGACTTTGGGATGTTCGGGTCTGTGATGGAGATCTAGGTTCCCTCTTCTCGTGGCCATGGGTAGGTTGGGGGAACAGTGTAATCCTCCGGTTCACCCCGAGCGTATGGTGGCTTGATCCTGGATGCTGCCTTTGTTTGCTTGGGAGCCATCTGCAAAACAAAACCAAAGTAGAAATTCTTAGTACCGTTCGATTGGGTTTGAATGGAAAAAGTTGGAAGCTTTTACGATTTTAGACGCTCTTTCCCAACTATTCCATAACCCAATGTAGAGATAACAAGCGATTGACAATGGCAAACCAGGGACAATCACTTTAGAAGATTAGATACTATTATTCAACTCGCCAATCAAATACGATTCAATAGATCCCAAAATCGTATCTATAAATCGATGCATGTGTAATTTAAGAACATTGGCCCAAAGGTGGTGACTTTCCATCTAACCTAATCGATTTAGCCATTCTCATCTTAACTTCTATTAACCATCCTAGCAGCAAAAGGAGAGGTCGATTATGATTGTGACAAAACCCTAGAATCGATCTATTCAAGCGCAAAGAAGAGAAGAGAAAGAGATTTTTAGGCCGAGAATCACAGTGTGATTTCGCCTACCGTTCGATTGGTGATGGTAGAGTCCTGCAAATTAGCCAAATAGTTCGAAATCCAAGCAAAGGGAAACCGAAAAACTCAAGATAAGTTGAAGAAGTTGAAAGAGTTTAAGGTTTTTAAAGGAGAGGGGGTGGTGGGGGATGGAGGAGGCGAGTTTTGTGGAAGTGGGAAAGAGATGGGGAAAGTTCCCTTTTTGTAGGCTCACTTTGAGTCCCACTTCCTATTTCCTAGGGTTCCCCCCTAGTTTACAAAATTAATTCAAATCTAATTAAAAAAATATTTTTTTTGGTCCCGAGAGACTTACCTTCGCGGTGCGGCTGCTCCAAAAAATCGGAGACTGTTCTGGTTTTTAGTAGCTCGGGGTTTTTGATTTCTATCCTACAAGAATTAAAAAGAAACACAAAAACGAAATCTAAATGAAATATTACACTCACCAGTGGGTTGCCTCCCACCAAGCGCTTGGTTTAAGACACTAGCTTGACTTGGTTGGCCTATTAGGTAAGGGAGGATCGCTTAGGGGAATTTCTTCACCCTCTGCGATTTTTGTCTCACTAAGGTATGGCTTTATGCATTGGCCACTGACAACAAATTCTTCCCCTTTCGTGTTCAGCAACACAACAGCTCCGTGGGGGCGGACCTCTTTAATGGTGAATGGTCCGGACCACCTAGATCGCAGTTTTCCAGGGAAAAATCGTAGCCTTGAGTTGAGCAGGAGCACCTGATCCTTAGGTTGGAAGTTGCGGTTGATGATCCTCTTGTCGTGGTAAGCCTTCGTTCTCTCCTTGTAGATCTTAGAGCTTTCATAGGCGAGATGATTAATTTCCTCCAGTTCGTGAATTTGCATAGATCGTCTCTTTGTTGCTGGTTTGATGTCGAAGTTGAGTAGTTTCAAAGCCCAAGCTGCTTTATACTCCAACTCAACTGGCAGGTGACAAGCTTTACCGTACACAAGATTGTAAGGAGTGGTCCCGATTGGTGTTTTGTAAGCTGTTCTGTAAGCCCAGAGAGCGTTGTCTAGCTTGGACGACCAATCCTCGACTTGTGTTAACTGTTTTCCGCAGGATGCTCTTGATCTCTCTGTTTGAAACTTCCACTTTGCCACTAGTTTGAGGGTGATATGGCGTGGCTACCTTGTGTTGCACGCCGTTCTTCTTCAATAGACCTGCAAAGATCTTGTTGATGAAGTGACTACCCCCATCACTGATGACTACGCGTGGTATCCCAAACCTTGGAAAGATTATGGTTTTCAACATCTTAGTTACCACCCTTGCGTCGTTTGTGGGACTGGAAATCGCCTCCACCCACTTAGAAACGTAGCCAACTACTACCAAGATGTACTTGTTCTTGAAGGATGGTGGGATTGGTCCCATGAATTCGATTCCCCAACAATCAAATACTTCAACCTCCAAGATGAAGTTTTGAGGCATCTCATTCCGTTTACTAATATTCCCTTGTCGCTGGCATGAGTTGCATCTAGAGATGTCGAAATGGGCATCCTGGAACATTGTTGGCCACCAAAAACCGGCTTGAAGGATCTTAGACACAGTTTTAAAGGTCGCAAAGTGCCCAGCATAAGAGGAACCATGACAGTGATAGAGGATTCCTGGAATCTCTGATTCAGCTACACATCATCGAAATACTCCGTCCTTGCAGCTAAGGTACAAATAGGGTTCATCCCAATAGTAATGTCTTGCTCCTCTCAGAAATTTCCGTTTATCATTGCCAGTGAATTTGACAGGTTCTTTCTCAGCAGCAAGATAGTTGGCGATCTCAGCAAACCAGGGAAGATTGGGATGTTGCTTTTTGATCGCACAGACAAGGTGTTCCAGAACGCTGGAGCAAACTGGAAGGAGCGGTTGTTCGACTGGAAGGTTGTCATCAAGTGCTGTATTTTCATATATTTTCATTCTGGAGAGGTGAACTGCAACGACATTCTCAATTCCCTTTTTATCTTTGATTTCTAGGTCAAATTCCTGGAGTAATAAGATCCATCGGAGTAGTCTTGGTTTCGCGTCCTTCTTCGTCAGCAAATACTTCAATGCTGCATGATCTGTGTGCACTATCACCTTAGATCCCACTAAGTAGGACCTGAACTTCTCGAAAGCATAAACTACTGCCAGCAACTCCTTCTCAGTGGTACTATCACCTTAGATCCCACTAAGTAGAATCTGAACTTTTCAAAAGCGTAGACAATTGTTAGAAGTTCCTTTTCTGTAGTTGCATAGCGACACTGAGCTTCATCTAATGTCCTGCTCGCATAATAGATCACGTGAAGCTTCTTGTCTTTTCGTTGTCCTAGCACAGCTTCAACTTCGAAGTCGCTTGCATCTGTCATGATCTCGAAGGGGAGCTCCCAGTCCGGTGGTTGCACGATGGGTGCGCTGACTAGAGCTCCTTTGATCGTGTGGAAGGCTGACAAAAAATCGCTGTCGAACTCAAATCTTGTCTCCTTGCAGAGCAGGCGAGTGAGTGGTCTTGCGATTTTGAAAAAATCCTTGATGAATCTTCTGTAAAAGCCAGCATGTCCGAGGAAACTCCTGATTCCTTTGAAATAATTTGGAGGTTGTAAGCTCATCATGACTTCTATCTTTGCTTTGTCCACTTCGGTCCCCTTTTCTGAGATTTTGTGACCAAGAACAATTCCATCTCGCACCATGAACTGACACTTCTCCCAATTCAAAACAAGATGATTTTCCTCGCATCGCTGAAAGACCCTGCACAAGTTTGACAAACACACAGAAAAGGAGTTCCCATAGACGCTAAAATTGTCCATGAAGACTTCCATTATATCCTCAATTAGGTCAGTGAAAATAGACATCATGAAATGCTGGAATGTTGCAGGGGCACTGCACAAACCAAACGGCATTCTCCTGTAGGCAAAGGTGCCGTAAGGACACGTGAAGGTCGTATTCTCATGATCGTCTGGGTGAATGGGAATCTAAAAGAAACCTGGATAACCGTCTAAGAAGCAGTAATATGGGTGGTTAGCCAATCGCTCAAGCATTTGATCAATAAATGGTAGCGGGAAGTGATCCTTTCGTGTAGCCGTATTTAATTTTTGAAAATCAATACACATACGGTGACAGGTTACTGTCCTAGTGGGTATCAATTCATTCTTTTCATTAGAAACCACAGTGATCCCCCCCCCCTTTCTTAGGAACTACATGAACAGGGCTAACCCACTTACTATCAGAAATAGCATAAATTACACCAGCTTCTAGAAGTTTCATTATCTCTTTTTTAACAACATCTTTTAGATTTGGGTTTAACCGCATCTGATGTTCTACAGAAGTCATCGATTCATCTTCTAGGTGTATTCTATGCATGCATAAATCAGGTGAAATACCAGAAATATCAGCTAACGAATATCCTATTGCCATGCGGTATTTTCTCAATTCACACAATAGTTTAGCAGTTTCCACATTATTAAGCTCAGAGTTCACGATAACAGGGTATGTTGAATTAGGTCCAAGAAACGCATACCTGAGTCCCGCTGGAAGGGACTTTAGTTCGATCTTTGGAGCCTTGAGTTCGCTCCACGAATCATCGAGCTGGTTGGTTGGTTTGGTCGGCTTTTCAGGAGCAGCTGCTCCTTCTGGTGAAATCTGATTGCTCGTTTCCCCCAGACTTAGAAAAGCGACCGGCTTCTCGATGATTTCACACGAGTCTAGCATCTTTTCGTATCCGTCGGCATCAACGTTGCACGTGTTCTGCTCAGACTCTACTAGTATCAGAGCTACTTCTAAAGGGTCATCTGCGAGGCTTTCTTCGATCATCCCTTGTTGAGGGGTCAAGGCGGCATTCTTGTCGCTAATCGTGAAGTTCTGACCATCTAGCATAGGTCGTTTGAGAAGCTCATCCATCTCGAACTTCATCACAATATCTCCTAGTTGGAGATCAATCGTCCCATTGCGGACGTTGATGATTGCACCAGCTGTGCACAAGAAAGGACGGCCCAGAATGAGAGGGTCTTTTGGTTCATCTTCGAGCTCTAGAACCACGAAGTATGCAGGAACAGTGGTGTCACCAATTTGAACTTGCAGATCTTCAAGAACACCTACTGGCAACTTGACTGATCTGTCTGCGAACACCAAAGAAATCCTGGTTGGCTTTAAGTTGGTTAGTCCCATGCGTTTTGCAACTGAGTAGGGCATGAGATTCACACTGGAACCCAAATCGCATCAGAGAACAAGCGAAGACTGTTTTTCCAATCTGAACAGATAGGACAAATTTTCTAGGATCTTCCAATTTCCTTACTGTTCTGTTTTGAAGGACTGCGCTGCATTCTTTCGAGGCCATCATGATGTCGCTGTCTGCAGAAGTCGCCCCGGAGATCAGCCATTTCACAAGACTGCGCATTGAAGGAATCATCTGAATAGCATCCATGAGAGAGAACTTAACGTTCAACTCTTCAAGCATCTTTTTTTCACTTCATATCTTCGCAATCCTTGCGTGATTTCTTAGCAGGGACTGGATAGGGAACTTTTGGAGTGTAGACGCGAGCAGGAACAGGCCGATCTGGCGTCATGGGGGCTACTGGTTCTGCAGTTGTTGGCTGTTCCGGTTCATGATCATCATCGTGAACATCCTCAAGCTCCCTCTTTCTGTTTTCCCTTCTCTTGAGCAGTGAGCTTCTTGTGGACAGGATCTGATAGATGTTTTCCACTTCTCAGCTCGATTGCGTTACAGTCCTTGGGATTCTTGTCTGTTTTCCCTGGGAGTGTTCTCTGTTGCCTTTTTATTTTTTCAGCAGTTTGAGCAATATGAACGTCCATTTGTCTTATGTGGCTTGCTACAACATCATATTTGGAATTCAATTCCGTGAACATGTTGTCCATCCGAGTGTTTATCTCGGTTGTAACCTGGTTCAGTGCTTTTCCTTGAATCTGTTGACCTTGTAGAAGTTGTTGCATCATTCCCTTCAGCTCATCTGGTGGACTCGCGGTTGCAGGAGCAGCCTGTGGATTGCTCTGCCGGTTCTGAAATTGATTATGAGCCTGGCTGAGGATGAACATCTTCCCATGCTGATTCTGATTCTGATTCTGATTCTGATTCTGGAAGTACGACTTCTGATATCCAGTGTTTTGGAACTGATTTCCCTGAGATCTATCGTTGAGGTTATCTGGATTGGTCTTGTACGAGAAAAGATGGGGGTTGTTCCTTACATTAGAGTTTGGATGGTGATTTTTGAACTGCCAACCCTGCCCGTTAACGTAACTGACCTCTTGCTGATCTTCTTCTGATGTCTCGGTTTCTGCTGCAGCATCTGTAGTACCTGGTTCAAGATTAGTTTCTTCCATGACATAGATCTGATTCTGATTGTTCTTGAGCAGCAAATCGACCTTAGCGGCGAGGTCATCAATCTTCCTAGTGTCCATGCTGTTCACCTTTTTGGAACTGTCAATTTCCTCGTTTTTGTTGGACAAACTAGCTGCCATGTTCTCTATTAGCGCGTGAGCTCCTTCTGTGGTTTGAGTCATGAAATCTCCATTGCTCGCTGCGTCCAGAGCATTGCGGAACTCCCATTCCACTCCATCATAACAGGATTAGGTTGTTTTGCGTTGTTTTAAAAGCGCTAGTCTAGGGTTTCTTTTTCAGGTTATGAAATCGCAAACCAAGCAGTTATTCAAGTCCAGTTTATAACAAGTCTAAACTCGGATCACTCTGATTAAATCAACCCACTCTCGTGGTGTTGATTCCTTTGCAAATCGGTCTTGATGCCTAAGCTCTCGTTTGGATCAAGACACGATGGCAAGCCTTAGAGATCAAGTCCGATGTGTTCATAATGCACCCTAATATCTAATCTCGCTGACTAGAGATGCAAGGCTCATTCAAATCGTGTCAACTTTATCAATTAACGGCTAGCTAAATCGATTAACCCTAATTCATGCACTGAGTGATCGGTTCAATGCAAGCAATAAGAACATATATGAATGTAGACAATCTCAAGATGACATATATATGCCCAGTTTACGAATCCAACACCCTAGAACCCTAAATTAACTTGGTGACTACTCAGACATAACACAAGAACAGAGAAGCATGATTTTTGAATAATACTGTATATAATAGATAATAGAAATCAGAGGGTTCAGGATAATCTTCTCTAGGAGATAGATGGAGCCGTCTCCTTTACAAGTAGCAAATCGCCGAAAACACAAGCTCTCTTCGGTTCTCTTGCGTAAAACTAAGGTGGTCTTAAAATAATAAATAGGAAACTATATATATAGGAGCCACATGCGGCTAGAGGAAGGAAATAGGGAATCTAGGGCAAATCCCGAAATATTTGGAAACTTTCTTTTTTTATCTCTGTCGTTGGAACAGACACTCAGGTTGCTCCGGTTGGCTGTTCTGCGCGAAAGACTTCAAATCATACTTTTCTATTTTTTTTTCCTCTAGCTGGTCCATTTCCCATCCGGTACAACTCTAGACCTGTTATAACTGAAGAGAGACTAAAAAGACTTGTGCCAAAAACACAATATATCACATAGTACAGTCCAGTGGATATTAATGTAAGAGGGTTCTTGGCTTTAGTTTTGTTTTGAACATTCACGTGGCTTACAAGAAAATAAATGGATTGTTGGTTGGTAGTACTTTAAAAGATCATACAAGATGTAACGATAGAATGCTTAGTAATGAACAGTGACATCTGAATAATGTAACCGAAAGATTCAACGAGTAGATGAAAAATTAACAAACAACTCTGATGTTGAGAGATTACAAATAGATTCTCTTTAAACAAGTTGATGATCATTAGTCCAAGAAACGTAGGATTTCTTGATCTTTGTCTTATTAAAATAAAATAAAATGCAAGTTTAACTGTTTAAGAAGAGGAAGAGAGTTTGTTGGTCTTGGTGTAGTGACCAAGAGACCAGGAGGAGAAGCCTGGACACGATGAAGAGAGAGTTTGTTGGTCTTGGTCTTGTTGGGCTCTCACTGAGTCCCACTCGGGAGTTTTCCGGTTTGAGATCTCGACTAGAGAAGTCAATGACCGGGAGAGAAAGTGGAGAATGGGGTTTGGAACTAGTCATTGCTATTTTAATGAATTAATATTTGCATTATGTGAAGATTTTGAAGTTAACATTCGTTTAAAGACAATAATATTACAGGTTTTGTCGGCATAATGAATTATTAAAGTGTGTACTCTAGTTTCTTAAAATTTATAAAAAAGACTGACCATGTGCGTTTTTGTAAGCTAATAATGGCTTGGTTATTATATTGCAAGAAAAATTTGACGTTCTACCTAATCAATGTACAAACATTGTAATTAACATGTCATGAATCATGGGTCCTGCTAAAAATAGTTAATTAAAAGCGTGTTAGAATGGAGAAAATTAAAATTATGGAAGTCGCAATGATGTGATTTAGTTAACAAAATAGTGTAAGATTTTGGAATTACAAGATTACGTTTTTCAGGTGGACTGGTAAGAGAAGAAAATTTCAACCTAAACACTCCACCTACATGGCCTTTCTATACATTGCCTTGAAGAGGCTAGGAAGCTTGAGATGGTTTTGGCGTCTTCTCTCCCACCCCTGGATAAAGCAACAAAGCAGTCAAAGAAGACGAGATGACCTTATAGTATAATGCATGCATGCATCATGCATGCGGATGTATATTTGAGAAAATGAAGGGTTTAATTAGTCAAATGTTCCGGAAACATCTGAAAATAAAACATCGACATATCAATTTCTACGTCTACATCCGTCTATTAATTAATTCCACGATCAACACATTTATTTTGGAGTTTCAGTAAGCCAAGGTTTTATTACAAGCTCAAGAGCCAACAAGACAAAGTTAAAAAAATAACAAACCACCTCAAGAGCAAACTAAACAAGCATACTAGCTAGCTAGTGATCAACTGATACATATATATATATATATATATATATATATATATATATATATACATATATATATATATATATATACATAGCTTTATTTCTTTGCGAGGAATCAATCTTATTAGAGAGAGCAATAAGCCTTGAGAGCAGATAAATCCCTCTTATGGGTATCGGACCTATTGATGATGTTGAACTTGAAGTAAGCGTCAAAATTAAAAGGCTTATAGAGACGAGGATGTTCATCATCGACCATCTCCTCGAGTGCATTTATGAAAAGTCCTTCTTTGGGAAGCACGAACAGTCCAGCCACGTGCCGATCTTTCTTTCCGGTTATTACCACACGGTGAAACGGAGGAAACACCCTACCATTCAGTAGTACCTACAAAACTCCATATATGATGATGTTGATAGAATAATCAAAAATGATTTAACATGATTGAGACTCAAGGAAGCTTATTTTTACAAGAAGTGAAGCTCCGGCTATAACGAGGAAATAAGAGTCTTGGGATGGCTTAGCTTTGATCCACTCTTCACCATCTTTGGCTTTGATCTCCACGCCATCTACTACGTCATTTTGACAAAGTATTGTAAGGAAATGGCTATCGATATGAGGGTTGAGGCCTGGCTGCTCCTCTGCGTTTTCGTCAAGTCCTCTATATTTGATGAGACGAAAGTGCTTCCTCGCTGAGTTAAGGTGCTCCTCGACGTATTTCTCGAGACCGAAACTCTCCATGATCATCGTCCTCACCTTCACGTCTAATTAATGCTATTAAATTTTCCGCGAATGACTGAACATTCTTGCTGCAAGAAAGAGTAAAATCATACCCAAAAAAAGAAAGAGATACATAATTTACAGAAGTATTATTTATTTCATCTATTTTGTATCAGAGTTTATTTATTTCATCTATGTTTTATATTTTTCTGTTGGGCATAAATTAAATTAGGAGTAATTCCACCGGGATATAGCAGGATGCCGATATCCTGTTTCCAGGTTTCCAACTTCCGCCTTCTGGATCAGACGTTTCTCTTATTTCCAAGTTAAAAAACAAAATCCAGATAAACAGATATAGTGAATATAACATAAGTCTCACCAATGATATAAACAAGGTTAAAACATTAAGAGAGAAAGCTATTGGATTTGTACTCTAAACATTGTATTCATGGTATTAAAATCAATAAAACACTATTTTGATATTTTTGAGTGTTTTATTTCTTGTTTCTGTAGTATCAGAAAGAATCCAATCTTTTTGATTGTTATATTTCTTTTTTTTTTAATTTGACATTTTCAATCCTGATAATTTATATATATAAATATATATATATATATATATATATATATAGCGAGAAATGATATATAACATTGACTGATAATTAAAAACAAGGGCATATAATTAAGATAGAGAACCTGAAGGTGATGTTGCCTTGAGGCCAAAGCTTGTAGGTTAATTCGTCGACAATTTGAGGATTATTTGCACCGTCACAGCCAATAGCCTCGTATAAAGGTAGAGTCGGATGCTGACCAGCGTATCCTTTGTAGATTTTGTCAGACTTTGTTCTCAGTTTGGTTTCCAGTGGTAAATCAAAAAATTCCTCCGAGGCATCGAACAGCGCCTTCCGTAGCTCCACTGAAGCTCCATTGAACAAGGCCTCGAAACATCCGTACTCTTCTAGGGCTGTTCGGACTTGGGCTCTCACCGAGTCCTGCTCGGGAGTTGCCGGTTTAAGGTTTGGAATCGAGAAGTCGATTACCGGAAGGATTAGGTGAGATTGGGTTTTCGAACTTATCGTCATTAGTTTTTATTTTTAAGAGTGTAGTTTGTGTTTGTGAATATTTTGAAGACTCGGGTGGTTATTATATAGGAGGAGAAAGTCGATGTGTTCACATGATTTTGGTCTTGACATAACGCTCAACGGTGCATCTCGTCATAGAGTGAGGTTCCCTTGCATTCAGATCATCAAGAAAAAGCACCAGGCAGTTTCATAATACCAAGATGAAGTTCCCTCTTGTTTTCAGGAAGGTCAGGCCACCAACCAGGAAGCTCAAGACTACATAATAGGCGTCATGTAAAACCAATCTTTGCATGTTTCTCCTCAGCCTTTTCAACCAGATCAGATTAAGGTCATGTAAAACCAATCTTTGCATGTTGCCATAGCACAAACGTACTAGGAAGGACAAGGATGCGCATCATGAATCCTTGTTTGAAGAAAGCCCACCACACTTTCTGAATCTACTTCTACCTCTAGCCGCCGAATGCCACGATCCCAATGCTATGCACATGCCGTAGTAAATACCCCACAATTCTGCCAAAGGAGCAGAGCAAATGCCAATTTTGATAGCAAAGCCCCCTTCCCACATTCTGTACTCGCCCCGCACAACCCCTCCCGCAGTAGCCAGTCCAAGATTACCTATAGCTGCTCCATCCGTATTCAATTTATACCAGCCACTCCCAGGTCGCTGCCATGCTATATGCTTCTCTACCCGACCCCCAGCAACTGGTCGCTCTCTTAGATTCTTATTCGCTTCCATCACTTCTCGGGCTCTGTCCCTAACAAACTGCACTCTATCTCGACATTTCCCTATTTCACCAAAGACATACCCACATCATCATTTCCAGCACCACCACACAGTAAGTGCAAAGATTGTTGGCCACTGGCCCCCATTACCTGGCTTGTCACTCGCTAGATTATCATAAAGCCATTCTAGAAGAGGTAGATTAAAGAAGCGATGTTGTCTACTGGGGATAACGCTCTTCATCCATAGTCCTGCTGCTGCCGGGCAATCTCAAAGCACATGGAGAATAGTTTCGTCTCCATTTTTACACAGACTGCACACGCCATTATCACTCAAGTGTCTATGCTTCCTCTCCATATTTTTCATGATAACCTGATGAGACACCAACCATAGGAAGACACGGACTCGTTCTAGAGCAACTAGGCGCCACACCCGATTATACAGAGCTTCCATGTTCAGTCTCGGTACTGCATCTCTAGTCAGAAAAGCATATGCAGACTTAACCGAAAACAGTCCATCTTTACTCTCTCTCCCCACGACATTCTATCTCGGGCACCAGTAACTTCATCAATTACTATTTCAGCTAATCTCAACCGGTCATGTATTGAAATATATGGTTCGATAACTTGAAGTAACCCGCCAGTTCCATTCTGCCATAAATCACAAGCCCTTGCCTCTAATATCGGCTCCGGTATTTGCACCATACTTGATTTCTGTAAGGGGTCATCCAACAACCATTTATCTTTCCAAAAACGGACCATGCGACCATCCACTAAGATCCAACACATCGCCGGAACAATCACATCTCGGATTCCCACCACTATGCTTCTCCAAGTCGGTGACCAAGTTCCCTGAACTATCAACCATGTTGGATCGTATAACTCACCCACTCAAAACTTTTTCCACAGAATCTTGACCCACAAAGCATCCTCTGTATTCAGCAATCTCCATCCAAGTTTTGCTTTCTATTACCTTCACTGCTACCCCAGATAAAAGCTCTAGCAATCTTATCCAGTTGGTTCAAGGTTGATATCGTCAGCGATATAGTGCTCATCGTATGGACCGGAATAGATGTGAGAACAGATTTGGTAAATGTTATCCTTCCTGCCAAACTCAAAAATCTACTCTTTCATCCAGCGAGCTTAGATGAAACCTTCTCAATCACTTCCCCAAACGTCTCTTTATTGATTCTTTTCTGTAAAACTGGCATACCCAGGTACTTTCCCAACTCCTTGGTTCCTTTGATACCGCTCTCATTGCTTATTGAATTTGCTAGATCCCGGTGAACATTCTCAGAGAAAAAGATTACAGATTTTTCCAGATTGACTTTCTGCCCCGAAGCTCCACAAAACCTCTCTAGGACCTTGCGTATTACTCGAATCTGCGATATCGAAGCCTCTGCAAATAAGATCAGATCATCCGCGAAACAAACATGAGATAAAGATGGTCCACCCCTAGATAGTCTGATTGGCTTCCACTCCTTGTTAGCTACTGAGAACTCAATCTGATGGCACTGTCTCTCCATGCACAACACAAATAGATATGGAGACAGGGGGTCACCTTGTCGGAGTCCACGCTGAGGCGTAACGCTTCTGTTCTTTCTCCATTCCACAATAGACTCATTCCAGGATTCGTAACACATTCCATGATCCATTTAATCCAAATCTGGGGTAAGTTTGCTGCATTGAGTGTATCCTCCAAGAAATCCCACCTGATTCTATCATAAGCTTTCACAAGGTCTAATTTAAGAAGCATCCAACCTCTTCGCCCTTTCTTCCTCCTCATTGAGTGAACCGCTTCTTGAACAATAACAATATTATCTTGACTCAGGCGACCGAGGATAAAGCTTGCTTGTGCAGGTCCTATGAGTTTAGGCATCAGATACGTCAGTCTCAGCACCATCATCTTTGTTATGATCTTGAAAAGAACATTACATAAGCTTATAGGCCGGAACTGCATATTTTTTTCTGGCTTGAGGACCTTCGGTATAAGTACCAGCATTGCATCATTCATACCCTCCGCGAGAACTCCTGTTTCAAAAAATTCCAGCCTAAACTGAGTTACAGACTCTCCCACCACTTCCCAGGAGTCTTGATAGAATATAGGTTGGTAGCCATCCGGCCCTGGGGCCTTGTATTTACCCATCGATCTCACAGACCTCTCAACATCTACTCCCGAGAACGGTTTATTCAAACTCACCAACTCATCACGTGTAAATTCGGTGAAGCCTTGCTGAGGGAGCTTCTCTGTATCAAGGTTGAGATCCTCAGTCGAATACAGTCTCTTGTAATAGTTTATAGCTAGCTTCTCCAGTTCCTCCGACTAATCCACCCAACGGCCATCCTCATCCTTTAGCATCTCTATCTTATTTCTCTTCCGCCGTACTATTGTACTTGTGTGATAGTACTTTGTATTCCTGTCTCCAAGAACTATCCATTTTCCCTCGATTTCTGATACCACAGTACTTCCTCTTGCTCCAGCACCACATCAAACTCTTTCTGTAGGACCGCCTCCCTCAAGAGTAAATCATTGCTTGGGTTCCTCTCCAACTGCTCCTGAATACAGTTAATATCTCCTAGAAGCTTTTCTTTTCGTTGAATGACATCTCCAAATATCTCCTTGTTCCATTTTTTAAGTTTGGCTTTCAGAGATACCAATGCCTCCGGAGTATTCAGTTCACCATTCCAAGATGTCGACAGTAGCTCTTTAAAGCCTTCATGTTTGAGCCAAGCGGCTTCAAATCTAAACGGTCTCCTCCTCGGGTTCCCCTTCTGCTCAGGTTCTAGTTGCAGATAGAGAGGTGCGTGGTCTGATGCTAGAAACGGGAGGTGTGAAACCACCGCCTCCTGCCACCTTACCCGCGCCTGGGCATTACATAAAACCCTATCCAAACGCTTCGCCACAAAGTTCTGCGTCTCCTTCTCTCTTTTCCATGGGAATGTATTACCTCTAAAGCCCATGTCCACCGATGCTATCTCATTAATCCATTCCCCAAAAGCCAGAGAATCTGGTGAAAGTCTACCATTTCCCCCAGTTCTTTCATCCAATCTCAAGATAGTATTAAAATCCCCACCAACCAACACTGGTTCATCAATATTCTCCAATACTCTTTTTAGTTGCCCCCAAAGCCCACTACGACGACTGACTGTAGGAGCGGCGTAAACGGCGATGAGATGAGATCTCTGTCCCAATCACAACCCTGGCATGAACAAACTGATCCAACGATTCCAATACCGTAAGAACTCCAGCTTGATCTCTCCACAAGAGCCTAATTCCACCGCTTTGACAAGTGGCATCAACCCGAAAAGAATTATCAAATCCCAACTTCTAGCAAATCTTCCTCGCTCTTTCTCCACCCGCGTGAGTTTCGAATAACGCAAGAAAGTCAGTATTAAACTTCTTCAAAATGTACCGAATAGAGCGTCTGAAATTGGGTTTGTTTGCCTCCCGGCAATTCCAGAATAAGCAATTCATCATCATCAATATGTCAAGGTGTATACGAATTACCGGGGCACCCTGTTATGCAAGAGACAAGACCTTCCATCTCCTTGCAGACTCGTCTGTGTATCTGCCACTTTTTGTTCCGCCGCGCTGATAGTACTTTCCATGGGGTTATCCACCTCTTCATCACGCAGTAGCAGAGTTTTAGACCTAGTCTGAACGTCCTCCACACTATCTTTGAACACACCACCAGATCTCCCTGCATTAGTGTTTTCCACTCTCAGTCTTTTTCCAGATTCCGATAAGCTGATTTCTCCCTTCGTCGGACCAAGCACCAACCCTCGAATGAGCCTATTGTTTTCTCTCTTGGCTTTCCTCTACTTCCCTCAGTCAATTTTCTGTTGGTGGCCCACTTCTCCTTATTCACTCCTTTCGAACTAGTTGGAGCACTAGCTTTCCCGCTAAATATCAAGCCTTCCTTCACTTGCGAGAAGCCTTTTCCTTTCATGTTCTGAATGTTCATGTCTTGATTCTCCTTATTCTCTTCACCAGTAACCATATCCTTTGATCCATCCACATTCGTAGTCATCTCAAGGCTACCATACTTATTCGATAGTGCAATATTCTCGGTTTCCTTGGTGTTGGGGGTCTCTCGAAGACTCCGCTTAGTTACCTCACCTGATTCTCGTATCGCAATACCCACCAGCTTCAACATTTGCGTTCCTCTTCTCCCTCCCCTTACATGAGTGAAACCATCCTCCTGCATTAGGGAGGTTTGCTTAGGTGCTGGTTTAGGAAGTGGTGACGTCTCCGTCTGTATTAACATGTTAGCCACTCTCTCCGCAATAGTTTTTGGACACCATGGACTAAATGTCCGTATATTCCACATTTTGAACAGATTTCAGATAGCCCTTCATACGCTACAAAGTATCTCTCACCATTAATTAGCATTGTCCCTTTCAATGTCTTTGCCAAATTGACTTCGACGCAAATTCTTGCAAACATTGCTCTCTCAAAGTTCAGCGTGGTCATGTCAACACGAACTGGCTTCCCCAAACCCTTAGCAATCCCCATAAGAATCGATCGGTGATAAAAGTTCACTGGGATATTTGTTAGTCTAACCCAGACCGGCGTTGTAGCAATGTCGTCTCTTAAGGGATCAAACTCTGATGACCAAGCCCTCACCATGAGATAACTACCGAAGACTCTCCATGGGCCTCCTGTCAGCGCCGCCAAGTATTCATCCTCCTTTTTGAAACGGACCATGAAAAAATGCCGGGGCAAGTCCATCACGTACATTGCTCCCTTCGGATTCCATAACTCTCGTAACTTCCTACTTAAGGCAGATATCTCAACACTCCTTCCCAGCACCCTAACGATCATGCACCACTTCCACATCCCATTCATTACTTCCAACACCTCTGTCTCAATCGTGATAGACGGTTCACCATCTTCTCCATTAGGGAACTCCACTCGAAGTCTCTCCGTAATAAAGCCATCATCGATCAATTTCTCCGGAACCGGCATACCCCCCTAGCTCGTACCCGCTACCTTGGATACATACGAGGGCACTATGTCTGGTGGATCTCCTGGTGGTCTTGCTCTCTCTCCCACATCCATTATGGTCGCATCTCGATCTCCAGACTCCGAAACCCTAGCGTCGCCAATCGCCAAAACCCTAACGCAGCTCGTGCTTTTTTTAGATCAATATGTCTGACGTACGCCTTAAGTTCTCTTATTATACATGAACCCAAATTTCCCTTTACATAATTCATACACAAATCATACATAAAATCTGCTTTACATAATTAATCATACATAAAATGTGCTTTTCACGTCACTTAAACCAACCACACTACTCTTCCCAAAACACGTGGGGGCAGTTGGTGAATCCCATTATTGATTAAAAGAAACCTTTTAGATAAGCAATTAAGCACAGACAAAGCCCCGTTGGCCGCAAAGGATTTGAACTGTACATTGAACAGTCGAACTTGAGTAATAGAACATGATGTCTTTACCAGTAGTAGCAGCAGCTTTACTAGTGGTTTCAGCAGTTTTGTTGATAAGGGTTGTGAATTGGGTGTGGATAAAGCCAAAGAAGCTGGAGAGTTACCTGAGAAGACAAGGTCTCCCCGGAACCCCTTACACTCCTCTTGTAGGAGATACTAAGAGGAATGTTAATATGTTGATGGAGACAAGATCAAAACCCATCACTCTAACGGATGATATCACCCCACGTCTCCTTCCTCTCACCTTGAAGATGTTCAACTCTCACGGAAGGACATTCTTCACATGGAATGGACCAGTTCCAGCGATCATGATAACGAATCCAGAGCATATCAAGGAAGTTTTCAGTAACGTAGACGGCTTTGAGAAAGATACTTCTTTCCATTTGATCAGATTGTTATTAGGCGGGCTTGCGAGCTATAAGGAAGACAAGTGGGCGAGACACAGGAGGATCATCAACCCTGCTTTTCACCTCGAGAAGATCAAGGTCTTTGAGTGTCTGAATCAAGTTTTTTTTTTTTGTGTGTGTGTGTGTGTGTGTGTGATCTCTCTCTCTAACCACCTACTGCTTATTGGTTGGTCAGAAAATGGTCCCTGCGTTCCACCATTGTTGCAGCGAGGTTGTGTGCCAATGGGAGAGGCTGTTTACGGATGAAGAGTCTTCTTGTGAGGTGGATGTTTGGCCTTGGCTTGTGAATCTGACTGCGGATGGGATCTCCCATGCTGCTTTTGGAAGCAGCTATAGACAAGGACAGAGGATATTTGAGCTCCAAGGGGAATTATCTCAGCTCATTGCACACGAGCTTAAGAAACCTTATATCCCTGGGCTGAGGTTAGTGTCAATCTAACAAACTAAAACCTTGAGAGAGTTGTGAAAAAAACATTTGTTGTTTGTTTGGTGTTTAGGTTTTACCCAACAAAGAGCAACAGGAGGATAAAAGCAATAGACAAAGAGATAGAAACAATACTGAGAGGTATGGTGAGAAAGAGGGGGGGAGCTGGAGAAGCAGAAAACAGTGATCTGTTTGGGGTACTGCTTGCATCGAGTTTAGAGGAATCTCAAGAAAATGGAATAAGCGTAGAAGAAGTGATGAGTGAGTGCAAGATGTTTTATTTCGCAGGACAAGAGACAACTTCAGTGCTCTTGGTCTGGACAATGGTTTTGTTAAGCCATCATCAAGACTGGCAAGAACGGGCGCGAGAGGAAGTGAGGCAGATGCTCGGTGTTAATAATAATAATAATAATAAACCCGGTGTAGATTCTCTTAACAACCTCAAAGTGGTAAGTAAAGTTTTCACAATTTGCTTGACTGCACTTATAGTTTACAAGATTGAATACTTGAGTTTCCATCATTAACAGATGACTATGATCTTCAATGAGGTTTTGAGGCTATACCCTCCAGTGGCCGAGCTTAGAAGAGAAGTCAACAAAGAAGTGAAGCTAGGAAACGTTACACTTCCAGCTGGTGTCAGAGTTTATATACCAACTGCTCTTGTTCACCGTGACCCCGAGCTTTGGGGAGAGGATGCAGGGGAGTTTAAGCCAGAACGTTTCAAACATGGGACCTCAATAGCAACAAAGAACCAGGTCTCTTACTTCCCTTTTGGATGGGGACTGAGGATCTGCATTGGTCAGAACTTTTCTCTCTTGGAAGCAAAGATGGCAATGGCTCTGATTCTAGAAAAGTTCTCCTTTGAGCTGTCTCCTTCTTATGTTCACTCGCCTCAAATAGTCATGACCACTCGTCCTCAGTTCGGAGCCCATCTCATCCTCCACAAGCTCTGATTCTTATTTTTGTATTCCATGGTGATAACATCAACTATGTTTTGTTTTTCAATAAAGTTTTTTCTTGACATCAAAACATAATCTTCCAATAAAGTGTTTATGGATGTAAAACATGGTACTTGTGTAGTTGTGTAAGATTTATAAGTTGCTTGGAAAATTAGCGTTTATAGAGCTTGTTGCAAAATGTGCAGCCTATGATCTACCGGATGAAGCTATGGACTACTAATGAATTCCAAGTTTTGGTTAATCATTATGCAATGATGAGATCCCTCTTGGATGATTCTTTCAAATAGACTTTTTTTTAATTTTTGTCATAAAAAAAGACTTCAGAAACTAAAATGACTAAAATAGCATTTTTTATTTTGAAAATTTTAAATTTTATTTTATTTTTTAAAATTTGAAATCATATCCCTAAAACCCTACTCCTCAACTCTAAACCCTAAACCTTAAATCCCGTCTCTGAACTCTAAACCCTAATGTCTAAGATTAATTAACCCTACAAGTATAAATGTATATTTGCTTGTTTTGATAAAACATTTAAATCTATTTTGGTCATTTTTATTTTTAAAGTTTATATTTGTAACAAAATTTTTTTTAGGAATATCGTAGGAATTTCTCTTCCCTCTTTGTTGATGCAACTCCTACTAACCGTGTAAATGCATTTGATTGTTGTATCTCTATTCTCTAGGTACTTCCTTAGGAAACTGAAGAAGGGTAAGAAAAGCAACGGATATATCCTTTACCATCAATGAGGTTTGCATTACATTTCAGAGCTGAGTTTGAAGCCAATGCTGAATAGTGTATGTGATTGTGTTGCTCTCTACTCTTGAGTAGAACCCCCACGAAATCAATATCTACGGTATCTGGCTGCGTTACCAGAGCCGAACTATGCAGAGGAGCAGATGTACACTGAGATGGCTTCTCGCCACAGAGTGAGGTTCCCTTGCATTCAGATCATCAAGACTGCCACAGTCCCTGCAAAAGCTCTGCAAGAGAGAGAGAGCACCAAGCAGTTCCATAACTCCAAGATCAAGTTCCCTCTTGTTTTCAGGAAGGTCAGACCACCAATCAAGACTACATACAAAGCTTCAAAGCCCAACATTTTCATGTAAAACCAATCTTTTGCATGATTCTCTACTCATCCTTGTCAACCAGATCAGATTGGTGTTCTTGTTCCCCAGTCTCTTTAATTTTTTTAAGTTTAGCATTTTTTTAAACTTTCGCTATCTAGATATGATATGAATATACAAAGGTTGGCTGGTTTAGGGAAATGTTTTACTGTAACTTGCAAATGAGTTAAGAGTTCATTATGATTAGTGGATCTCTTCTTTAATCATTCAAAAATGCTTAGTAGAGATTAAAAAAAAACACTAGATAAGAAAAATGCAATTAGGTAAGGTTCAGGTGGCAAACATTTACATGCCATTTTCATAATTAATAAATACACTGCTTCACACGTCAAGTCGTCACTTAACTAACCACACTGTTCTTCACATTAAACGTGGGAGAAGTTGGTGAATCCCTTTTGGTTTAAACTGTACATTGTACAGTGGAACTCTCAGTGATAGAAAAAGCTCTTAACCTGCAGAATCTAGAGTGAGTGAGAGAAGTAGTAGAGATGTCTTTACCAGTAGTAGCAGCAGCTTTAATGGTGGTTTTAGCAGCTGTGTTGATAAGGGTTGTGAACTGGGTGTGGATAACACCAAAGAAGCTGGAGAGGTACCTGAGAAGACAAGGTCTTCCCGGAACTCCTTACACGCCTCTCTTTGGAGATATCAAGAAGAATATTAACATGTTGATGGAGGCAAGATCAAAACCCATCTCTCTAACGGATGATGTCATCCCATATCTCCTTCCTCTTGCCTTAAAAATGTTCAACTCTCACGGTACTGCTCTCTCTCTCTCTCTCTCCATTCTTTCCTCTTATAGCTAGTGTTTGAACTTGATTGAGTAAATGTTGTTGGAACAGGAAGGACCTTCTTCATGTGGACTGGACCAGTTCCAACGATCATGATAACGAATCCAGAGCATATCAAAGAAGTCTTCAGTAAAACTTACGACTTTGAAGCGACTGTTTCATCACCTTTGGTCAAACTGTTAGTAGGCGGGCTCGCCAGCTACAAGGGAGATAAGTGGGCGAGACACAGGAGGATCATCAACCCTGCTTTCAACCTCGAGAAGATCAAGGTTTTGTCTCTTTTATCTTTAGTGTCTGAATCAAGTTTTTACTGTGATCCCTCTAGCTACCTGCTGCTTATTGGCTGGACAGAACATGGTCCCTGCGTTCTACCATACTGCTCTCTCTCTACCTATTTGCTTTTATTTCATATGTGATAGTAGATCGTTCCTTCCACTTGTCTGTATCCGTTTGATAAGTTAATAGCCAAAAGTTTTGAACTCCCTACCTGATTGTTTTACACTTGTGTTAGCTCAGATATATGAGGAAACAATCTTGTCTTCTCTTTAAGATTATAATCCATAATTACTATATGTACTTATGATGAACACGCTTGAGTGACTGAGGGTTGATATAGTTCAAGGATCGTGGTGGCAATGATAAAGCAATGTTTTACCGATAGAAATTCCAAATACCAAATTGCTAACACGACATTCATCTTTTGTCTACTAATAACATAGCATTATGTTTCACAGCATTCAAAGCATATCATGAAGAAATAGAATACTTCTACAAGTCTTCAAGTTTGAAGAGGAGCAAGCATACAAGACGACACTTCAATGTCTAGCTCCTCTTCTGGCTTTGAAGAACCTCTCCTTGATTGAGATTAATTCTTTTACAACCTCACTCATTTCCAACCGGTTTGCTGGAGACTCTTCAGAACACCCAAGTCCCACTTCTAAAACCTTTGTCAAGCACTCAGCAGCAGGGAAGCCAATTCTAAGGCCGCTGTGAAGAATTGATTCGTCTGCGACATCCAAAACTTGACCTGGCAATGCAGACCTGATGCAGCTACGGATGGTAAAGTCTCCTCCGAACATCTCATCGGTTGGTCGTTTTCCACTAAACAGTTCAAGAATGAGAATCCCAAAACTGTAGGCATCACCATGTACTGATATTTCTCCTCCCATTGCATATTCTGCACCATAAGTCATATAAACAAATATTGGAGAAAGAAATATACTCTCTATGTTCCCATAAGTATGAATTTTCTAGAGTATTTACGTATATTAAGAATATAATAAAAAATTTATCTACTTTTACCATACATTTTTTCCAATAACTATCGACGTACCTTAAATATATAAAAATTTTATCTTTTTTCTTTGATCAAACATATAAAATTTATTTTTGTGGACCAAAAATATATAGAAAATTTTATTCTGGAGAACAAAACTAGTATTAGCTTTCTTCATTCAAAACATTATATGTGTGATAGGTTTACCGGGTGCCGCATAGCCGATGCTTCCTCTGACTCCAGCCGAGCTAAGTTGGTCAATGAAGGTTTCCTGGTCGTATTTGAGGAGGATCCGAGCAAGACCAAAGTCACTAACATGGGCGGTTAGATCATCGTCTAGAAGAACGTTGCTTGGTTTAAGATCACAATGAGCAATAGCTTCATGGCAACTAATATGAAGATACTCCAAAACAGAAGCCATATCTATCACTATGTTAAGCCTTTCCAAAAGTGTCAATGTTCTTGAAGGCCTAGAAATCTCTTCAATTTCCTTTGGGTGCAGCCGCATATCCAAGCTTCCATTTGGCATGTACTCATAGATTAGAGCTCTGAATTCATTTCCTTGGAAATCAATACTCGAACAAGCTGTCAACAGTTTCACAAGATTACGATGTGTAATGTCTTTTAGGGATTCACATTCTGCAATAAAGCTCTTCATTGCTCCACGTCTCTTCATGTTTAGAACTTTCACAGCAACAACCTTGTTCTCAGCAGGGAGAAAGGCTTTAAACACAGTACCAAAGCTGCCTGACCCGATCAAATTACTCGAAGAGAAGCCATCTGTCGCATTTCGAAGATCTCCATAACTTATCATTTCATGAAAAGCCCACAAGAGGGAAGGAGTTGCTTCATTGGTATTTTTCTTGTTTCTGATTTTTAACCAACAAAGAGAAACTGAAGCTATAAACAAAAGCAAAAGCAAAGATATGCCAATGCTTACCCAAATCACAATTTTCTTTCTTGAACTTCTTGGTGGTTGTGTAAAACATGGCTTCAGTTGTAGTTCCAAGACGCCTCCACAAAGATTTTTGTTTCCAAATATGGAGACTATATTAGCATTTTTGAACTTTCCTTCCGTTGGCACATTTCCCTCGAAATTGTTGAATGATAGATTGAGATACTCCAACAAGTTAAAGTTTGCGAGATATTCAGGGATTCTTCCAGAGAGATTGTTGCTTGAGAAATCAGCCGCCTTAATACCCACCAACCCACTTATATCTGGAATGTTTCCATCAAAAGTATTTCCTTGCAGATCAAGTCTTTCCATTGAGAGACAATTTCCTAAAGTCTTTGGAAGTTTCCCGGATAGCTTATTATGAGCAACAGATAAATTACCAAGATTTTGAAGTCGTCCTACATCTTCTGGTAGAGAGCCAGTCAATGAATTATTTGACATTTTTAGGGAAATAAGGGTTGAAATTTGCATAATCTCCTGAGGTATAATACCATTCAACTTATTATTATGGATATGCAAATATAGCAAATGGCTACATTTACCAAGACTTGGAGGAATGATTCCTTCAAAACTATTGTTGGACAAAAGGAGTTTTTCTAACCGAGCAATGTTTCCTAAAGAATATGGTATCTCGCCTGACATCCTATTTGCATGGACACTTAATTCCACCAATCCAAGAAGTTTCCCAAAAGAGGTTGGGATTGGTCCTTTCAATAGATTTTCTGAAAACCAAAATGTTTGTAGCCCTATGAGATTCCCAATGTCATGAGGAATGCTTCCAGATATGGAATTCTTATGAAGAGATAAATCATTAAGGTTCATCGACAGATTGACAATGGAGATAGGCAAGTCACCCCCAAGCCTATTGAATGCCACATCTAAGCTTTGAAGTTGGGTGCAGTTAGTCAAAGAAACAAGAAATTCAAGATCTCCAGCTGAAAAACTTCCCAAAGAATTGTGATTAAGGTCTAGCAATTGCAAATATCGTAGTTTTGAAAAGCTCGGAGGAATACTTCCTGTCAGACTATTACGCTCTATGGCCAAAAATTGAAGAGTTGAAATATTTGCAAGTGTTGATGGAATAGCTCCTGTGAGAGAATTATTACCGAGAGACAATTCTTCAAGGTTTGGTAGCAAATTACCAAAATCAGGCCTCAGGTTCCCAGAGAAACCATTACCAAACATGTCCAAAGACTGAAGTGAGGATAAATTGTAAATTGCAGGAGGAAAAACGCCAGAGAATTGGTTTATGTGAATTGCAAAAACAACCATTTGAGTCAATCTAGCCATAGCATCAGGAATTTCTCCTTCCATATTGTTTTCATCAAAGGAAAGTAGTCTGACGGATGTCAGGTTTCCTAGAGATACAGGGATTTTTCCGTTCAGGTTGTTTTTACCAAGGTCTAAAGTAACAAGATTCCTCAATGATCCTACTTCTGAAGCAAGACCTTGTCCAAGATGATTTGAATATAAAGAAAGGTCCAACAATCTAGAACAGTTGAACAGACTAGCTGGAATCCCTCCTCCCAGAAAATTGAAGCTCATATTCAAGTGCTGAAGTCTAAACAAGTTTCTCAGCTCTTGAGGGATGGTTCCAGCAAAAGAGTTACTATTGAAATCAAGTGATGTGAGAAACGAAAGATTACCAATAAACGACGATATCACTCCACCCAATTGGAATCCTCCGAGATCCAAACCAGTAACTCTCTTGTGTTTGTGGCTACATGTAACCCCCGTCCATCTGCAGAGAGGGAAGGAGTTGTTCCATGAGGAGGACAGCAAAACTTTTTTCTCCTCAGAAACTTGAGACTTGAACTTGAGTAAAGCTTGCTTATCACTTTCAGGGCTATTCCCAAATGCTTCTAGTGACATGAGAGCACTACAAGAAAGGATAAGAAAAAGTTTCATGTTTCTCATATTTTGCAGGAATGAGCAAAATGTATGGTGAATATCTTCCAAACGTTTCTGTTCATGTTACATTGTCTCCCCTCTTTCACATAGATCCATTCAAATACAGAAGACTTTTCAAAAATCAAGGTCAAGGCTAGATAGGAGTAAATGTATATTTCAATCTTATCAAAAGTATATCTAAGAAACGACAAACTGAAATTAAAATATTTTTTACATTTACATTTGTTCTACATTATCATATGAGCCTATGAGGGCTTAGATTGATTAAATATATTATCATTTTTGAGCAAGAAATAACATCAGTCTACTATAATACAATTACCGAATAATTACAAAGTAATTAAAAAAACAGTGGCCTGAAACAGAGTATTTAAATGCAAAAAAAATATAGTCATCAATGTTCAGTCATCTCTAGATTCAGGTGCTCACCTTAACTAAACATAAAACAAGAATCACTCTACCAACAATCCGAAACTGATACTTGGTTTTAATTTTATTGATGTTCACTGTCCGTCTCTTGTTGATGTAACATAACATATGATTGGGTTCATCGGGTAAACAAGTTGACTCTAGGATGAGTTCGAATGTGTGGCGCTCTGTTTTAGGGTTTGTTAAAGATGTTATCTTTTTGTTGTATAATGGATTGCTTCTAATGCAACTTTGTTTCTTTGAGCAGTTTCATCAGTACCAAGTGGTTGGGAGAGCACTCCCAACAGAAAAAAGATGTGCAGCCTAAGATCTACCGGATGAAGCTATGGGCCACTAATGAAGTCCAAGTTTTGGTGAGTCAATGCAATGATGATTCTGTTAGTTGATGCAACTCTTACTAATTGTGTCTAGGTACTTCCTAAGGAAACTGAAGAAGGTTAAGAAAACCAACGGTCAGGATGCTTGCCGTCAAGTTTTGGTATGGCAATTACATTTTACAGTTCAGTTTCATACCGTGCTGGATGTGATTGTGTTGTTATCTATTCTTTTTGTAGATTTTCGAGAAGAACCAAGAACTACGGTACCAGAGCCGAACCGGGTACGACAACATGTACAAGAAGTTCCGTGAGGTTCCCTTGCATTCAGATCATTAAGACCGCCACTGTCCCTGCAAGTCTCTGCAACAGAGAGAGCACCAAGCAGTTCCATATCTCCAAGATCAAGTTCCCTCTTGTTTTCAGGAAGGTCAGACCACCAAATAGGAAGCTCAAGACTACATACAAGGCTTCAAAGCCAACCTTTTCATGTAAAACCAGTCTTTGCATGATTCTCTACTCATCCTTGTCAACCAGGGATCAGGTTAGTGTTCTTGTTCCCCAGTCTCTTTAAATTTTATAAGTTTAGCATTTTTAAAACTTTCGCTATCTTGATATGATATGAATATTCAAAATCTGGCTGCTTCAGGGAAGTGTTTTAGTGTAACTTTCCACATAACTCATATCTGATATAATTTATTATATGCATTCTCATACCTTGTTCATTATGATTAGTGGATCTCTTCTTTAATCATTCAAAATGCTTAGTGGATCTCTTTTAGTGATTAAAAAAACATTAGATAAGAAAAATGCTATTAGATAAGGTTCAGGTGGCAAACATTTACACGCCATTTTCATAATTAATACACTGCTTCACACGTCAAGTCGTCACTTAACTAACCACACTGTTCTTCACATTAAACGTGGGAGAAGTTGGTGAATCCCTTTATTTATTAAAAGAAACCTTCTGCAATAAGATAGATAACCTCTAAGCCCCTTTGGCGGCAAAGAATTGAACTGTACATTGTACAGTGGAACTCCAGTGATAATAGAAAAGCTCTTAACCTGCAGAATCTAGAGTGAGTGAGAGAAATAGAGATGTCTTTACCAGTAGTAGCAGTAGCTTTGATGGTGGTTTTAGCAGCTGTGTTGATAAGGGTTGTGAACTGGGTGTGGATAACACCAAAGAAGCTGGAGAGGTACCTGAGAAGACAAGGTCTCCATGGAACTCCTTACACGCCTCTTGTAGGAGATATTAAGAGAAATGTTAAAATGTTGATGGAGGCAAGATCAGAACCAATTACTCCAACAGATGATATCATCCCATATCTCCTTCCTCTTGCCTTGAAGATGTTCAACTCTCACGGTACTACTCTCTCTCTCTCCGTTCTTTCCTCTTATAACTAGTGTTTGAACTTGATTGAGTAAATGTTGTTGGAACAGGAAGGACCTTCTTCATGTGGACTGGACCTATTCCAACGATCATGATAACGAATCCAGAGCATATCAAAGAGGTCTTCAGTAAAACTTACGACTTTGAAGCGACTGTTTCATCACCTTTGGTCAAACTGTTAGTAGGCGGGCTCGCCAGCTACAAGGGAGATAAGTGGGCGAGACACAGGAGGATCATCAACCCTGCTTTCAACCTCGAGAAGATCAAGGTTTTGTCTCTTTTATCTTTAGTGTCTGAATCAAGTTTTTACTGTGATCCCTCTAGCTACCTGCTGCCTATTGGTTGGACAGAACATGGTCCCTGCGTTCTACCATTGTTCCAGCGAGGTTGTGTCCCAATGGGAGAGACAAGAATCGTCATGTGAGGTCGATGTTTGGCCTTGGCTTGTGAATCTGACCGCGGATGTGATCTCGCATGCTGCTTTTGGAAGCAGCTATAGAGAAGGACAGAGGATATTTGAGCTCCAAGGTGAACTATCTGGAATCATTTCACAAGAGCATAAGAAACCTTACATCCCTGGAATGAGGTTTTAATGAAAACACACACAAACCCATTGTCTTTTTCATGTCATGTCACAAACTAAACCTTAAAAGACTGTGAGAGTTGTGAAAGAACTTTTTTTGTTTTGGTGCTAGGTTTTACCCAACAAAGAACAACAAGAGGATGAAAGCAATAGACA
>NC_027748.1:38159841-38173583 GCF_000695525.1 Brassica oleracea var. oleracea | reverse complement strand
CAAGCTATAGTTCCATAACCCATGCATGTGTGATGTTTGCAAATGAGAGAGAAATAAAATTTTTGCAGATCCTAATATTATAAAACCATGCTTTTAAATCAATAATGCTTCTCTGATTTTATAACCCGTATAAAACTGTCTATAACTTATCAAAGCTTATATCACTCTGAACAAATTTATAAATCTTCATAACTGAAATCGAAAACTCAAACTCTTGACCTTATGCATATATAGTAAAAACTCTATAAATTAATATATATATATATATATATATATACTAGGATCGGTCCGCCCTACGGGCGGGAAGTTATTATAAAAATTATTTTACATGAATTTATATTAACTTATGAAACATTTAAAATTATTATGTATTGAAAATAATATTATAAACAAAAAATAATGGAAATAATTTTGAGATCATATTGTTATTGTTAATAAATATTTTTGATTTGAATTAAAATGACAACAACTTTCATTATTCTCTATCGTTAAATAATACAATATTAACAAAAATAATTAAGAAAATGTAATAATAGAAATATTCTTATTATTTCTATTTCAATTTGACATAGTAAAAATATAAAGTTTATACAAATAATACTATATTTATTTTAAGAAGCTTCAAATTTTTAAAAACATTAACATAATTGTTTTTTCTAAAGAACCTACAGTCCAGTAAGTAAAGAGCCTTTGTATTGTTGTCAGTTTGTCACCATATAAATCCGGCTAATCTGTACTAAAACACACAAATCATTATACAGAAAAGATAATGAAAATCAAATTCACGCTCCCTAGAAGTTAACTGAGTGTACCTGCCAACCAGCTTCTATGCTATTAAGATACTTTCTGAATAAGTCACTGAGAAGCCATATCTGCGAGAATGTGAACTCGTATTGCTGTTATATCTTTTGTTTCCACACATTTATAGTTACTTTAGTTCCATAGTATTTATTTTTTCCCCTCCACATAAGATATAACATTCTATAGTTCCAAAAACCAAAACAAATAACACATCTTAGATTAAGAAACCAAAGAAAAAACTTTTAACTCTTCTGATGACCACTTTGGTTCATGAGGACATGTTCCTCAGATTTAGGAAACGGAAAACTTTTATACTTTTTCATGCCATATTTTTGGTTTGAACTTTCTCTCAAGACAACATCTTCCTCTGTCATGGTTCCTTCAGCACATTTACCATATCGATGACATAACTGAGGGATATGTATGTCTTTCTATTTTTTCGTAAAGACACTTTGTTGTTTTCAAAGAGTCCCTCATTAAGATACAATTTTTTAATTTTTTTTGAGATTATACAACCTTCTTCGTAAAGACAAATTATTTCAATACTAAGATATGCTTTAAAAACAAAATGTCTTAGAATCAATAAAAAGCATGTCAATTTCCCAGAAACTGAGCAACCTCACCTCTAAGGTGAACAACCCATAATTCAGATCAGCAAGTCGAATAGATGAGTTAACTATTATAATGAGAAAATATCGAATGCTATTAGATTTGTGAGGATGATTTTCAAGAGATGAAACTTTACCTTTTTATACGTGGAGATTCTTTTTTTTTTTTAACACAACTAATTCATTCATTCAAAGTTAAGTCTCGGCCATAAAAGCCTCTGCAACCACCAAACATTGTTTTGCTAAGTTGTCAGCCACCGCATTAACATCACGGCTTATCCAATAAAAAGAAACAGAGGTAAAACTAGAGGATAGGAGGATGATGTCTGATACAATTCCATAAACTTCCAGTGGTATCTTCTCTTCATTTATGGCATTTATCAGCTGAGATGAATCAGATTCAAAGCAGACAGAGTCCAGACCCAATTCAAGGCATTTCGCCATAGCTTCTCTCATTGCAATGCTCTCCGCAACCAGAGGCGAGTGGACATTCAGCTCAAAGGCAGAAAAACTAAGAGGCACATTTCCATCGATGATGTTCCACCCAAGACCCGCAATACTTCCAGAAGCTTTCCAAGCCGCATCAGTCCTGCATTTTACTCTCTCTTCTCTTGTTCTTGCTGGAACTAGGTTCCTTTTTGGTAGTTGTGTCTTCTCTTGTCCATTCTGCCATTCTCTTGCTCCTGCAATCGCTTTAGTGAGGATATCCTCCGGCTTCGAAGTTCTGTTGTTGAAAAGGAGGTTGTTGCGGGCTATCCAAAGCGACCAGAGTATCCAGGGGGGGAGGTTTCCCGTAGCTAGACCTGTCGGGGGTAAGCACGTTAGGTTCTTTAGGTGTTCCCAGCATTCCATTAAATCTAGAATTCCGCTACTGTCAAAGCCAAGGTTGAAGGGAGCAGCGAGCCACACATCCTTCGCAAACTGGCAGTGGAACAGAAGATGAGTTATAGATTCAGGTTCTCCACATCTCTTGCATCTTGGGTCAACGTTAATATGTCGCTCGATCAGTCTAGTTCCCACAGGGAGGGCTCTACGCAGAGCTTTCCATACAAACATTTTGATTTTTGGTGGAGTGTTCAGACCCCAAACGCATTTATTCCAGTTGAAGTCAACCATGTTTTGGTTGTTTTGGTCATCTTCATCAACCTGGGACAGGCTTGCAACTGCATATCCAGTTTTTGTCGAGTACTCTCCTGACTTAGTACCTAGCCAAACCATTTTGTCTTTCGCTCCCTTTTTGCTTGGTTTTATACTCAGAATTTGCTGCTCGTAGGCAGGACAGATACGTCTAATTTCCTGCAAATTCCATTCCGTAGTTCCGGTAACCAGCAGGTCAGCAACCGTGCTTTGTGTGTACCTCTCTGGTGGGGGGCCAATGGGTCTTTCCGGTTTTACGAAACTGAGCCATGGGTCACTCCATATCTTGATGTCTTGGCCATCTCCGATCACCCAACCTAGATTCTGTAGTAGCAGGTTTCGTCCTATCAATATTCCTCTCCATCCATGGGAGATCGCATCCGTTTCAGGGCAGAGTAAGAAGTCCTCCGCTGCACAGTATTTTCCAAATAAAGTGCGTCCCAAAAGTCCTCCAGGGTGTTGAGTTAGGCGCCAACTCAATTTAGCCAAGAGAGCATCGTTGAAACTTTCAAAGTCTCGGAATCCAAGTCCACCTCTAAACTTTGGCTGAGCAAGCTTTTCCCATGCAATCCACGCCATTTTCCTCTTGTCCCGCCAAAAACGAGTAACCGTAGACTGTATCCTCTTGCATAGCGAAATGGGGAGTTTAAAGCAAGTCATAGAGTGGGACGGTACAGCGCTGAGAACACTTTGCAGCATGGCCATCTTTCCCGCAGTAGAGAGAAATTTTGTTGACCAGCCACTTGCTATTTGCTTGATTCGATCCACTATTGATGCAAAGAGGTCCTTCTTCTTCCTACCGAATTGCTCCGGTAGTCCCAAGTATTTTCCAGTACCGCCCTCTTTTTGAATTTGGAGGTCATCCTTGACTGCTTGCTTCAAATCCGAAGGAGTATGCTTCGAGAAGGTGATGGCTGACTTCTCGGGATTGATAGTTTGTCCCGAGGCCTCCTCATATCGTTGTAATATGTCTCGTAAGGCAGCCCGGCAGGTTGAATTAGTGCTCAAAAAGAACATTGTATCATCAGCAAAGAGGAGATGATTTATTCGGGGACACCCCCTTGCAATTCGAACGCCTTGTAGTCTTCCTTCTTCTTGTGCTCTGTTACAAAGTCCCGAGAGCACTTCACTACATAAGATGAATATGTATGGTGAGAGTGGGTCTCCTTGACGGATACCTCTACTCGGTGATACCTTTCCTCTAGGCGAGCCGTTGATGAGAAAAGAATATGTAACAGTGGATATACATTGCATGATCAAGTTTATCCACACTTGATGGAATCCTAGTCGCTGTAAGACCAGTTCAATAAACTCCCACTCCAAACGGTCGTATGCCTTGCTCATGTCAGTTTTAACTGCCATTGAGAAATGCTTTTCCGCCTTAGATGTTTTGAGGTAGTGGAGAACTTCATGAGTGATTAGAACATTGTCCGAGATCGCTCTTCCCGGTACAAAAGCCAACTGGTTTTCTGAGATCAGTGATGAGAGCAGGGGCTGGAGTCTCTTTGTTATAATCTTGGAGATTATCTTGTAATACACATTACATAAGGCAATAGGACGGTAGTCAGCAACCGTTTGCGGGTTCTTGTTCTTCGGGATCAGTAGGACGTGGGTGTCATTGATGTGCTCAGGAAGAACTCCAATGGAGAAGAATCCCTGTACTTCCTTAACTATATCCACGCCAATGTTCTCCCAGTTGCTGTGGAAAAAACTCGCTGAAAAACCGTCCGGACCCGGAGCCTTGTCCGCATGAATGGAGAATGCAGCGTTGTGGATTTCGTGTGGGGAGGGTAGTCTGATGAGATCGTTGTTCTGCTTCTCGGTTATGATTGGTCTGAGTGCGAGGTGGACATTCTCCTCCCTGTCTCCATCCTGGCTGGTGAGCATTTTTTTTAAATATCTAACGATAACCATCGCAATATCTTCCTCTTTGTGAACCACGGTTCCCTCTTCATTTTCAAGGACAGTAAAGGTGTTGGCGCGTCTCCTCTTTTTGGATGTGGCATGGAAGAAACCCGTGTTCCGATCACCTAATCTCAGCCATAGAAAATGGCTTCTTTGCTTCCAGTATGCCTCTTCGTCCTCATACGCCTTGTTAAGTTCAGCAGAGATTCTCTGTATCAAGCCCGTGTCGTTTTGATCACTTGACAACGCTTCATCAAGTTCGATTCTTTTTCCTTCAATGATAAGTTTGCTGTTGCGAGCTTGTTCTTTATTCCATTCTGATATTGCTCTTGTCACGTGTGCTATCCTGTCGGAGACAGGTGCATTGCGGTCACCTTGCCAGGCTTCTCGGACTAGTTCCTTCACTTCAGCATTGTCCTTTAGACGTCTATCGTAGTGGAAGAGCCCTTTCCGTTTCTTCCTATTTGGTTCAAAATATGAGATGAGCGGCTTGTGATCCGATGAAAGATCAAAGCCTAAATATTGACTCCTTGCTGATGGATAATTTTCCGCCCAAGCTGTGTTGGCTGCGGCTCTATCCAGGTGACATCGCACAAGATGAGTGCCTCGTTGTCCTCTCCATGATAGGGGATCACCGGAGTGTCTAAGGTCAAAGAGGTCTCCTTCGGAATAGAAAGTACGAAAGTCGCTAAAAGAACCTTCAAGCCTGACTGGACCCCCAGTTTTCTCGTCAGCTCTCAATATATCGTTGAAATCTCCGGTAATAAACCAGGGCGCGTCTCTCGAGTTAGAAATATCAACCAGGTTATTCCACATCTCTCTATGTTGGATTATGTCTGTATCTCCATAGATAAAGGAAGAATAGAAAATTTTTCCTTCAAAGGTAATACTGGTGTCAATACAGTTTGCTGAAGCAGAAAGTACAGAGAGATTTATTTCTTTCTTCCACAGTAAGGCCAGGCCTCCTGCTCCATGTCCTAAGGGAGGTACTAAGACATGGTCTTCATAGTCCAGTTGTTCCAGCTTCTTCAAAACAAACTCGTTGGGGTTTTTAGTTTCTGATAAGAACAGTATATCCGGGAAGATCTGTTTTTTGATTTCCCGTAACCGTCGAACTGTCTCGGGATTCTCCAGCCCTTGACAGTTCCAGCTTGCAATGGCTAAGAACCCGATCGGATGGATTGTGAAAATCCATCTTCTTCTTTCTCTTGATCGCTGGTATCAGATTACAGATTGGTTGTGAGTCCGATGAGTGCCCGCCACTTGCTGCTTTTGTGTCCTTTGAGCTTGCTGGCTTGCGTCGATTGGAGGTAGGAACTCGAGCAGAGGTTCCAGTCTCAGGGTTGAGTTTTCTTCTGGCCAAGGGAGGCTTGGATTGTTGGGTCTTTCGCTTGCGCGAGCTGGCTCCAATACCCATCAAGGGGCTTCCAGCTGTTTGCTTCCTACCTGGAGGTCGACCTGGCTTTCTTTTGGTTGTACTAGGACTCCGTTCTTGGTCAGGTACCGGTTGTGGTGGGCCTAGTCGGAGTGTTGCCGGAATTCGTTCAGTGCTGAGTGATTCCCTTACTGTGGGAGCATCAATAGCTTGGGTGGCTATCGTGGCAAGTGCCAGTTGAGCTGCGGACTCTTGTAGTTGTCCATGTTCCTATGCTTGCTTAAGTCTTTCTTTTCTAGCAGCACTCTCAGTCGGATCGGCACAACTTGTATATTGCTTCATTACATCTCGGATTTCGCCCAAAGCTACATCCAGTGCTTCCTGAGGGATAGGTGTTTGTAAGTTCTGTAGGGGAACCCCCCCTAGCAGAAGGGCTCTGATGTGTTCTAGGTGAGCCACCTTCCTCTTGTCTGATAGAGTGGCCCTCCCTCTGGATTTCTCTGTAGGTGGGTCTATGCTGTGATGTTTCTGAGAAGTGTTGCTCATTAGCATCTGGGACTCTGTTCTCTCCCCTAGCATAATAAGATCCAGGTCTGCGATCATACTCATGTCTTCTTGGGTCGTGTTTTATAGCTCTATAGGAGACATTCTTTTCCTTCCAGACTCTGTGCTCTCTGTTCCGGTCCTGAGACAGTCGGTTGAAAGCAGAAGGCCGGTCATAGTGTCGAGTAGAGTCCGATGTTCGTGATCGGTAGTGAGAGGTAAACTCTTCCTTGCTTCTTGAAGCTGTGAACCGGAAAGGTTCAGCTTGCCTTTTTGTTGTTGTTTCAGGAACTCTCCTGTTAGCTGTTTCCTCAAGTAGGCTGTTCTATTCTTTTTCTTTAGGTTTCTTCTCTGCCCTTGCAGCCAGACAGTCTTTAATCTCATGGTCCAGTTGGAAACATTTTGAGCAGTGTTTCTCTAACTTCTCATATATCAGCGTGGCGGTTACTTCTTCTCCAGTTGAATACTCGATGACAAAGGATGTTATAAGGGGTAGTCGGCCGTTTATCTGAACTCTCATACGTACCGAGGTGGGAGTAATCTCGTACGTTTCAAAGATTCCGATATCCTCACCAATGCTTTTGATTGTACCTTCTTCCCAGAGATGTAAAGGTATACCTTGAACTTTAATCCAAAAAGGTATCAGCGACGGAAAGGAAGGTGAGATAGTAGGCTCCCATCGTTGGAGTATGACCATCCATCTAGCATAGTGGTATGGTCTTTTCTCAAGAACAGCTAGTAGGTCTGATTCCAGTTCAAACTGGAACTGAAACATGCCTTGTCCGAGGTCTGCTCCTATAGGTCTAACTTCAGTGTTCCAGTGTTCAGTGAAGAATGGGATTAGAGACCAGACCTTTTGCACCGAAGGGTTCGTGACTTTCCCAATCAAAGTGAGGGAGTGCTTAGCTATCAGGTTCGTGGTGTCTGGGGCTTGAATCCTGACTCTGGCCTTTCGTGGTGGTTCATGGCTATCCAAAGCTACAGCCTTTCCTTTTTCGGTTGTTTAGAGATGTCTTGCCATTGTTATGCTTCGGTCCTTTTGGGGATTCAGAGGTTTGTTCTAGATTTTGGGTGTCTCCTTGCTCAGTACACACTGAGAGATTGTAGAAAGGTTGGATCTGTTTAGAAAAGCTTTTCTAGGGAAACTTCCCTTAAAGATTATAAGCTCCTGGTCTCAACCCCTTCCATCTTGGGCCAGCGCGTTTAAGTGCTTCGTCATAACAAGACTGCTTGCCATTGAAGGGAAACCAGAGGATGTCGGAGCTGTCGCCGGCGGTCCCTCCGACCCGGGTCGGGGGAAGAACCCGGTGGTTAAAGAGCTGTTTCGATTAGTGGCTGGTGGGTAAAGCGTTAAACAGGAAAGAATTTGAAAAAACCCTCGAAAGTTTTCTGCAAGAGTTGCCTAGAACGGTAAAGTCTGGAGGGTAATTGCAGGTGGTAAGAAAAGTTTACTGGATAAAGACTCTTCTTGACTTACGTGCCTGGGAGAAAAGTTCCGTTCGTCTAGTCCCTTTGAATTTTGCACTTGTATATTCTTGTTTGACCCGTATTCGTAGCCTAACTCTTATAGGTGGAGATTCATTGCTAGGAAAAAAGGATAAAGCGAGATGCAATGAATGAGAAATCATGGAAGCATTTATGAAGGTTGTTACGTAACGCTTTGGAAGATTACAACAGAAGACGAAAAGACGCAATTAAAGCTTGACACAGAGGTTTTTCACGTCGATTTGATTCACTTTTTTTTTGAACATCCGTCGATTTGATTCAATCAATTCATCATATCTCCTCCATAGCTGGTGTAGATCGAAGAGGACATGAGCTTTAATTTTTGGTCACGCCATCGGGGAAGACAGCCTCTCTCCGTTGGGCCAATTAAATGTTTAGAAGCTCATTAACATGTGAACAAACGAAACATAACTCGATTAAATGAAACGCAGAATTTTACTTATCTGAACACGTGTCAGATCTAAAACGCATGACTTTCTGACGTGACATCTTAGGTGGCAGCATAGGAGAGAAGCAAACATATTTATATATATATATATATATATATATATTATTAGTTTATGATTTTGATAAGACTATATATTCACATAGGATTTTCTAAAAATATATTATCTTATTATTTTATCAATTTGTATTATAATTTTAACTGGCTTAATTCGGAACCAAAAAACATTTATTAATTTAGCGTGTTTATTAATATATCGAGTATTAGTTTATAGAGTTTCTACTGTATGATACGAATTACCACATATGGCAACACAATTTTGAATAAAATCACAAACATATTTAAAACGGAAAAAAAAGACCAAGAAAATTACATGTTCACAAAGACAATAACATATTTTTAATGTTTGACTAAGTTTTTCTTAAAGAGATGTAGTGACAAAGAAATGTCAAAAGGTTGACGGTCATGCATTTTACCCCTTACGAAAGTTATAGCCAATATTCACACAAATCCAAATTTTCTGATCGACAGAAATACATTCATGCAGATGTAAACACTAGTCAAAAATTTACGTATTCACAAAGACAATAACATATTTTTATAAAGTTGAAAAGTTAAAACCAACCATTGCTAATGTTTGACTAATGTTTTCTTAAACAGACGTAGTGACAAAGAAATGTCAAAAGGTTGACGGTCATGCCTTTTCCCCCTTACGCAAGTTATAGCTAATATTCACACAAATCCAAATTTGCTTCTTGTGCAAAACATCAAATATATATGACATCAGTGGTGAGGTCATCACCACATTCATGCATATATATAGATCCCGAGAATGCCATCAGATTATCCATCTCTCACTCGTTTCTAAGAATGAAAATGGAAGCATCAGCTGCGTCAGTAACAGTTTCAGTAGCTATAGCTGCTGTATTGAGGTGGATATGGAGAACTCTAAATTGGGTTTGGTTTAAACCAAAGATGCTTGAGAGTTACCTGAGAAGACAAGGTCTTGTCGGAACTCCTTACACGTTACTTGTTGGAGATGTGAAAAGGGAATATAGCATGACGACGGAGGCAAGGTCCAAACCCATCAAACTAACTGATGATATCGTCCCACGTGTCTTGCCCTTCCCCTCTCACATGCTCAAGACTTACGGTAGGTTTCTTGATTCCTATATTTATTTGTTAGGAACATATTAAAGAACAAAAGGTTTTAATTTTTGTATCTGTATGTGGTTGGAACAGGAAGGACTTTTTTTACATGGCGTGGACCTATACCAACCATCACCATTACGAACCCCGAGCAAATCAAGGAAGTGCTGAACAAGATTTATGATTTCCAGAAGCCAAATACATTCCCCTTGAGCAGACTTGTAGCCAGTGGACTCTTTAGTTATGACGGTGATAAATGGGCTAAACACCGAAGAATCATCAACCCTGCTTTCCACCTTGACAAAATCAAGGTATTGCTTTCATTTTTCTATAGTCCCTAATCACATTAGCGTACTTTATGTACATAGTTGGTTCTAGACACACTCTAATGAAACATTCGGCTAAAGAGTTATTATACATAGGTTACATGATCTTCAAATTATCAAAAAAAAAATATTATTAAGATTGACCTAAAAATATTTATGACTTTCTAATCTCAGATTCGGCCTTGTTTAGGTATGATACATGTATGTATGTTGGTTGCTTTGGATCTGATCCAGTTTGTGCCTTGACAAAGAGATGAAGCTAGGCGACGTGACGCTACCAGGTGGCGTCAACATCACTCTACCTATTATGCTATGCTAGTCCAACGCGACATCCAACAATGGGGTAACGATGCAGCAGAGTTCAAACCTGAGAGATTCAAAGATGGCATCTCAAAGGCAGCAAAGAGCCAAGTCTCCTTCATTCCATTTTCTTGGGGGCCAAGGATATGCATAGGCCAAAATTTTGCATTGTTGGAGGCAAAGATGGCAATGGCATTGATTCTACAGAGATTCTCTTTTGATCTTTCTCCTTCCTATGTACATGCTCCTTACACGGTGTTCACCCTTCACCCACAGTTTGGTGCTCATCTTATCATGCACAAGATATAGTTCCATTCCATAACACGTGTGATGTCTTCATATGAGCTTATTATATGTAAGAGAAATAAGATTAGTCAAGTTATGTTCTAAAACCATGCTTTTAAGTTGAAAATGCGTCTCTGACTATTATGTCCTTTCAACCTCTGAGTTTCCTTGTGGGTTACGGCAGATACTTAATCATCTTTGTCTCTATTCTCAGTGGAACTTGGTATTAAAACTCTCTGTGGATTCTCTGTTTCAAAATAAAAGAATATGCCTTTTGGACAAGTACACGACATACGCAATTGTTGATGTGCCCTAAACCACATGCAACTTCTACTGCCACTTTCACTGGACCACTATGGTATGCATTATATTTTGATTTTATTGACATGATGCAGCATCCTCTATTGTCTTCTTTTATCAACTTTATGTGTTTGCATTATTGTTGTGTATAATAATATATATGTATTAGACTGAAACTCAGCAAAAACTGTATAAATAACTTATGGTCCTCTGTATATTTTTTTTTTGGTAAAAGATCCTCCGTATATTTCTGGTGTAGCAGATTGAAAAGGATGTTTTGGTGTTATGCGTTAATAGATATTTTCTTTTATTTGATGTAACAGGCGACAAAAACTTATTAGCATAATGATTAATGTTAATTGATAAGGATTTGTTTTTAATATTGAACACTGATTGAGCTATGAATTAGGTTCGTTGATTCTTTTTGAAGGCTACCAAACAAAACTAGAAAAAAAAATCTGCATGTCTACCACATTTGAATAAAGATAAAACGAAATGTTTTTCATAAAACAAGAGTTATGTTTATCATGTGGTAAACTTTCTCCTTGGTACTGTTTTGATAGTCTTAAAACGGCCATGTGGATGAAAACAAGTAAACAAAAAAACTACTCAATTTTAGTGAATTTTCTGCTCTACTTGTTGATAATGTTAGTATTAGTTTAGATGATTAAGAAATTTTGTAATTAACGTTTTCCAATCGAAGGAGTAGCAAGAAAACTGAAACTATATTTGCGGTTTACCTTAAAAATGAATATGTCAATTCATACCCAAAACAAATGAATATATCAAACAACACGATCTAGTATTTAAAATCCGTACTAAAAAGAACCTCAAGAATATTAAAAATATGTCAGGTCGCCTAAAAGTTTGGGTTGACTTCTATGTTATGCTGAAAGCTAAGCCTGAAATCTCAAAATTTTCTGCAAGTTTGATATATTATATGAACTTGTAACATGTTATTTTAAGCAATGATCAAATGTATGGAACAATTTTTGGTTACGGAGGCTTTTATCAGTTTGTGCTGTGATCCAGAGATACCGACTTTACACGTTTCCAATACAATGTAATTATTAAATAGTTTAATGACTTGGTATATACTCTCTCCGTTCCTAAATGATAGACTTTTAAACATTTTCACACATATTAAAAAAACAAATTAAACTACCATAATAATAAATATATCGTTTTCTGCAATTTTCAATTTTCAATAACTTTAAACTAATAGTAATTCAATAAAATTAATTAATTTTCTTGAAGTTTACAATTTTATCATAGAAAACACAAAAAATACATCTTTTAAAACAAAATTTTTTTTCTAAAAAGTTTATCATTAAAGAACGGAGAGAGTATTTTTATTATTAGAAAAGGTCACCACGACGATGAAAGTGTGATGCAAAATGAAAGATTAACTTTAGTTGAAATGTTTAAATATTGTCACTTGACACCTTGCTCTACATTGATATATTAAATGATACTATTTATGTGGCTTAAGATTTGAGATTCTTTTAGATCCGTGATATTGTATGTCTTTTTCATGCTTTAGTTAATGGACCGACTTTGCATCTCACCCATATGTTAAAATACCTCAAACTATATTATTTTGAGTACAACTGTATATATAAACAGATAACTCAAGTTGTAAAATAAATGAATTACTCAAAAAGAAAGTTAGGAACGAACGTTAATTTCTATAATTGACATTTATTTTCCACAAGTATCATAATGTTTTATATAATCATTTTTCTTGAGACTGAGTCAGAGAAACCAATGACAGACATGCAATTTTTTTTTCCAAAGGGCTTGAGACATGCAAATCTTATTTGATGATTTTAATGTCGCTTGCGGAAATCGTTATCCTATAGTTGCTTGACACTTGAGTCTTCTCATTATTTATAATAATTGTAATCACGATATTTAGTGTAAATGTTAAAATTTATACCGGACTTTTATGGGTTTTTTAAGGTTGTAGAAATCTACTTATTACACAAGAAGGATGCAAAAACAAAAGAGAAAAATAAAACAAAGCTAATGAAGCTGATAGGTGAAAGAGAAGAATAGCCGGATTGAAGGAGAGATGGAAAGGAGCCGATCCTAGATCATCCGATCAACACGCGAGATCACCCCTTCTTCTGAGGTGACCACCTGCTTGAAGATGCGAGAATTCCTCTCTCACCAGATTCAATAAAAAATAACATGCATCAACAATTTGATCACCACACACAACCGAAGAGAGACAACTATAATATCTACCACATCAAGCATAGAAGATAGAGTAGCTTGCCAAGCGCTTCCAGAGAAGTGAGACCAGACATGTGAGACAAATGGGCGCAAAAAAAACAAGGGCTGATGGGATTCCTATCCATAAGAGCACATAACGTAAAGCGTAGGAACATTCATGCCCCACGAGGAAAATCTATCTTTTGTAGGAAGCCGGGAGAGTATTGTTATCCAAGCCACAAATGAACATCTTGGAATCTCTTCTTTAAACTATATCAGATCAAACCAAGGGACCTCAAGAGCTCTCTCCCTGATACGGTGCCATGTTTCTTTAGAAGAAAACTTTGGAACGAAATGGTCAGCCCCATCACGCCAAAGATACTTGTCTTCACCCCTATCCGAGTGAGGTGGGGTCATGGTTGAGAGCACAATCTGCAAAGTTTCGGCCACTTCAGATCTTGCCGGAGGAAAACCTCAATTTCCATCTACCGTTGCTGAGATAACCGGAGATTTAAGGTTGATCCTTAGATCATGTGGACCTTTAGCGCACAAATCCAAGATCAGTGGCCCTAGATCTGTCTAATAGTCGTACCAAAAGCTTGCGGTACATCCATCTCCAACACTACATCTCAAGAACTCTGCCACACTTTCTCTTGCTCTGATCATGCTCCAGACATTTGGAGAGACTCTTTGAGAATCTGTCATGGTCCAACAACAATGGTTAGTGAACACACTAGCCTTGAGCAAAGCAACCCATAGGGAGCCTCCATCAGAAAATAATTCCACACTCTTTTCAACTCAAAGACCATTTGAAATTCCTCCAGCCTTCTCAAGCCCAGACCCCC
>NC_027748.1:38096504-38159698 GCF_000695525.1 Brassica oleracea var. oleracea | reverse complement strand
TTTGGCTTACAAATACTAGCCCAACTTACTCTAGTTCCAGCTGCAAATGTAGTGCTATTTTTCCACAGAAACGCAGAGCACAACGAGTCAATTTTTTCATAAAATGCTTAGGCAGAGCAAAGACAGAACTCCAGAAGTTTACCATCCCATACACTACTGAGGATACCGGTTGAACTTTCCCTGCGAATGACAAAGTCTTGGCATTCCAAGAGTGCAATTTAATGGTGATGCGTTCGAGAAATGGTTGGAGAGTGGCGAAGCTGATTCTGCTAGGATTTAAAGGCAAACCCAAATACCTAGTAGGAAACGTTCCTATGCGGAACCCCGAGATATCACTGATCACAGAAGCTTCAATCTCAGAGTAACCCCCATTTTTTTCAGACTTTTCAAGATTCATGTCTAGGCCTGTCCACTCTTTAAAAACAGATGGAACCTTCTTAATACCTGATATGGAGTGCCTAGACCCATCAGAGAAAACCAGCAGGTTATCTGCAAAAAGCAAGTGTGTGATCCTTGGTTCATGACAGTTTGGGTGCACTCGAATGTCTCTTTCATCTACTGCTTTTCTACCAGTTTTGATAGCACTTCCATGACCAAGATAAAGAGGTATGGAGAGATGGAGTCACCTTGTCTCAGACCTTTATTACCGGGGAAGAAGCCAGCGAGCTTGCCATTGATGGCAACTGAAAAGCGAGGAGAAGTTATACACTCTTTTATCCAAGTGACAAATAGAGGAGGAAAGTCTTGGGCCACTAGCAGTTTCAAGATGAAATCCCAAGAGAGAGTGTCAAAAGCCTTCCTAATGTCCACTTTCAGCATACAACATCGCTGACAACGTGGGGATTTATATGTTCTGATCAATTCCGAGGAAAGAAGAACATTTTTACCCAGGCTTTGACCTTTAAGGAAAGCCGCTTGATTCTTGGAGATACAAGATCGCAGAATGGGTTTCAGTCTATTTGCTAAGATCTTCGTGATGACCTTGTACACTATGTTATAACAGCTGATAGGCATGTATTCTTGGAGTTTACAAGCTACATTAGATTTTGGAATCAGCACAATAGTGGTTGTATAAAGGTCCTTGAGTAAACGACCATTCCTGAAGAACTCCCCAATTGCAGCAATAACATCAGACCCCACACATTCCCATGATGATCTAATGAACTCTACTGGATACCCATCTGGTCCTGGACTTTTGTTCAGAGGCATTGAGAAGATTGTACCCTGAATTTCTGCAGCTAAAACATCCCTCTTCAAGTATGCTTGCTGAAGCTCTGAACTATTGAAGGTTAGCAGCTCTCTAAGACCAGCAACATCAACCGGGGAGAAAGACATGTCAGTCTCTCCAAGAATTCCCTGAAAATATGAGGCAGCATGCGCCTTTATATCAGATGTTTCGCCAATAAAATTGCCATGCCCGTCTTGGAGAAAGTGAATATGATTCCTCAAATTTCTTTGAGTTATTAACCGGTGGTAAAAGGCAGTGTTTCTGTCTCCCACATCTACCCATCTAACTCTTGACTTTTGTCTGTAGAACTTTTGCTATGCATTCAAAAGTAGGTTTAATGTTGCTCTTTCCTAATGTTCCTCACTAGCCACTACCAGGTCTGGCCTAGTAAGAAGAGCTCTCTGAAGAAGCCCCACCTTTCATGTTTGCTCCTTCACCCTTTGAGAAATACCGCTGAAGTTCCTTTTATTGAGGTTTCTCATCAGTGTCGTCCCAAAAAATTTTGAGGCTTAAAGCATGTAAAAAGTAGTCCGGCCTTTATAGTAAGTTAGCAAAACAATTATAGCAAAATTAGTTATGGCCTAAAGCCATAGGAAAGAAGATCATTAACTTCTCCTATGTAACCATTTGAGCTGCAGTTAATTTTGAAAAATATGGTGTATATTTTATTTTTCTAATATGTGGCCTAAAGCCATTGCTTCACCTGCTTTAATGCAGTTAGGGCCTGTTTTTCATATCTTTTTTCATCATTTTCATTGTCCTTACCAACTTGAACTGAGATGATCCCATGATAGACCCCATATTCCACGCATTAGAAACAACTGATGCATAGTCTGGATGGTCCATGATATAATGTAAGAACTTGAAAGGCTTCTTAAACGGTCATCTGACAGAGGAAATTTTGACAAGGAGAGTGATCAGATTGCCATGGATCCAAAAAGTCTGCATGTGAGCCTGGAAATCTTGTCGCTCATAGCTGATTTATAAGGCCATGATCGATTCTCTTTGAGATAGGGTTTTCCTCATTATTATTCCACCAAGTAAAAGGAACCCCTTTAGACTGAGCCTCAAAGAGTTCTGAGACCTGCAGAGCAATGTTCATGTCCTCCATATCAGCATCATCAATAACTCTTGTAGGATAACCGGAATGGTGTGAGAGTCTCAGAATCTAGTTAAAATCGCCTACAACCGCCCACATAGAATTTGACATGGCCGGTGTCCCATGAATCTGTTTTAACTCTTCCCACAGAGCCATCATCTCCCCCACCTCGTTAAAACCATACACAAAGGTGACTGTAAAGGTCAAACTCTGCGCCAAAATATGAATGCCACATGTAACTGCCTGACCAGAAGCCTTGTATATAAATACTGAGACCGAGGGGTCCCAAACCACTACGATCAACCCAGAATTATTTTACCCATAGTTCCCAAAAAACTTCCAACCAAACGGGATAGCTCTACGGATTCTGACTTCATTACTACTTTGAATATGCTTTTCAAGAAACGCTCCAAAAAGAGGTCTGTGAATATTAATCCAGTCTTTGACCATGTCGTGGCGTCGATCACTGTTCAGTCCTCTAACATTCCATGAAAAAAACATTGACATATTACTTATATGGATTTTTTAGCCTTGTGGCCGCTCTTCCTGCCGTAAACCAGAAAGAAATCATCGTCAGGAGCCCGACCAGACTGTTCATAATTTCCCACATCAGATGAGGCAATATCTCGCAGCATGTTACCACTCCCGGCCGCAGACCCTGGATCAAACTCTAATTCAAAATTATCTGGCATATCGTGACGACCAGCATCGCCAACCGGAGTTTTTATTGAGCCACCAACTGTAATGCCCTCGACAGGAGGAAGTATTGGCTCCTGAGCTACAGCAGGGACCTCCCCTTCTTCCACTGCAGGGATCACCCCTTCTTCCACTGCGGGGAAAACCTTCTCAATATTATCCTTTACTGCATCGAATACATGAGGGATCACTTTGTTAGCCACTTTTGCACGCCTCGGCCTGGATCTGTTTCTAGTCTGAAATCCTTCTCGAGCTGGACTCACTGATCTCTTCCTAGTGGAGTCAGATCCCGGCTTCGCGAAGCGGCATTTTGTCTGGAGGTAAACATACTTCTTACATAGGTCGCATTTCAGAGGCAGCCACGGGTAAGAAACTGAAATTTCATTTTCTTTACCATTCGAGAAGCCTGAGATTATCTTGTTTGGCAATGGTTTTGTCAAATCCACTTTCACATAAAGCTTTGCAACTTTAAAATTTAGCTTACGCTTTGTTTTGGGAGCAACATATATTGGTTTTCCCACAGCTGTAACAAGCCTACTCAGACTCTGCTTATTGAATAGCAGGCATGGTACTTCTCTGAGTTCAACCGGAATCACCGCAGATGTTATCGGAGCTTCCTCAGGAGTAAACTCTGGGGGACCAAGGAGCAATGAACATTGGGAAGCCTGCCACATTCCAACACGTACGACCTAGCAGCATCTCTCTTGTTTTGACGATTGAGACGCGCATCAAAAATTCTCCTTCACCAACGTTATGGACGAATATTCTACGACCAGCTCTGGCTCATAAGGCGTTAACAACTCCAATAATATGCCCCATTGTAGGCTAATCCCCATGAAATCTGGCGTAAATAAATTCTTTGAATTCCTCTTTCGCAGCTGTGATGTTCTCGTCCTGAATCAGAACAAATGCCACACCAGAGATATGTTCAGTGGAGTTCCTAGTTCTTCCAACTGACATGAAGCTTTAAGGAGACTAGTGTAGTTCTTGACTTCCTTAGCTTCAGTAGCGTCCCCAATGGAAGAAGCCTCAAGGGGAGTAACTGCCGCATCCAATACAGAGGCTGAGACCGGTACAAGTTCAGCACAAGCGTCCTCAACACTACGAGAGTAATTTCAACTTGAAAAACCGAGAACGATAGATCCATAGGACCCGTAGAACTGGGAGAAATGTCATCTACTGCAACTGAGCTTGAAGGATCCGAAGAGCCTAGAGAGCCTAGAAAAACATCTGCTGAGGCCTTCAGCGAGTCAACTGCTAGCGTCAACGGCGGGGATTCGTCCAATGGAACCATGGGAGTGGCTATTGCAGCATCAACGCAAGGAGCACCGGCGACATTGGATTTGTTCCTAAACGATTTTACGGTAGCAGCAGGTCTAGAGGCACCGAGAAGACGCGCCATCTTCGAGGACCCATGAAGGGAGTTTTTGTGTTTCTTCTTTGGAGGCATAGCCGGAGAGCAAGAGAAGGGGGGAGGTGAAGAGTTCTTGTTGGCACGACGTGAGGCCGACCAACGGCAGAGTTAGGGTTTCAGAAGCTTTATCTCCTATCGCATTTCCTATCGGGAGAGAGAAAAAGCCTCCTCACTGAATCTGTGGTTGTTTTTAACTATAGATCCGATAGTAGTAATATCTATATTATTAAAAGAGAAGTACCCATTTGAAAATGTTCTTATTTCATTAATTAAACTCCTTATTTTTTTACTTGTCTTTTTCAGTTGCATTTATGAAATATCCTAAAACGAATAAAACTGCCTAAAATATTACTTGTTTTTTCAGTTACATTAATGAAATATGCTTAAATGAATTTAAACTTCCTATTTTATTGTTTGTCTTTTTCAGTTACCTTAATGAAATATCCTTAAATAAATTTGGACATAATGTCATTTAATCAACCAAAAAAACTCATAATTTATCCTTACGTGCATAATTTTAATAATGGAGATTTTAAAAAACGTGCATCATTAAAATGTTACCTAAAACATGTAGCACTAGAACTCAGTTGTCATTTGCTAAATTTATGGTTTTTATTTATATTTTTTATTATTTAATTATAATATTTTCATTTTATATTCGAAAGATAAATGAATTTTCTTTCAAACAATATTTTTGAAATTTGTATTTTTTAAAAAATAATCAATTTAAATTGTTATTATCATTGAATATAATTATTTTGACATAATTTAAGTTTTCGTTTACATCAAAACTTATCATATTTTAGGATAATTTTAATTTAAAATGTAATTTTCATATTTTTCAAACAAATTCTAAAAATATTTTTTAAATATTTTGTTATAATTTTTTAAAAAAAATATTGAGTTGCACTTCAAATAAAAAGGTAAATATATTAAAAATATCCTAATTAAACTATGTAAAATTTAATATAGCTTTAAAGAAATGGTCAAAAAAAAATTACACATAAAAAAAAAATCATGATTTTTGTTAACTGGGTGGATCATTATTTATATGATATCGCACACGAAAGAAAATTTCTGTTTTTACAATTATCTAGTTAACTCTATATACTCATTTTTTATATTTTTTTATATGATATCACACATTCGTAAAAAGATAGATAGTTTAAGATGCAAAAAAAATATTTACTTAATGAATATAATATGAACAAATATTACAAATACATCATTTAATAAAATAAATAATTAAAAACCAAAAATTCATATCCGCGCTGGCGCGCGGATCAGGGTCTAGTTATTATTAAGAAACTAAAGTTATCATAATTACTAGTAGTAAATTAATAATACTAGTATCTTACAACATCTCCAAAAAGACACTTTATTATGAAGTTTCCAAAACTCTATATTAGAAGTTTAAAAGTGTTTTTCTCCAAAAGACTTAACTTATATCAATGATATTAAAACTCAGTGTCGATCTGAATAAAAAATAATCTTACGAAATAGACATCAAAACAACAACCATCTTTTGTTACATAAAAATTGTTTGGATAATATTTTGGAGATTTTGTAGGTTTTGGATCAAATTTTCATGACTACTAGTGTTGTAATATTTAAATTTGTGTAATAGTTATGTATTCATCTAATTTTTGAAAAGATTTTTTGTTGTTAAGTTTCTTTTGTACTGTTGTTGTCTAAATCTAGTTTTAAAATATTTTAAATCTTATTTTAAAGTTTCATTTAATTTTATGTGTAAAACTTAAATTTATTAAAAAAAATTGAAATTTATATGAGATATGAATTTTTTTAGTATTAATACGATAAACGAGAAAAATATTGAAAAATTATAAATGTGATGTGTAATTTTAGGAACTAAAATGAAAATAAAAATATGAAACTTCAAATATAGAGTTTTACTCCTCTTTGAAGTTTTAAAATTTCTTTTTGGAGAGCAAAAAATTTAGTATTTGAAGTCATAGAGTGTGTTTTGAAGACTCCTAGGCAGCTTCCAAAAAAAATCCAAAAAGCTAGGGGGTAAGTTATACGGCTCCATTTATAAACATGTGGGATTTATCAAGCTTTAATCATATTTATTGACTGAAACATCAATGACAGTGATCAAGTCACCAACTTGACTGCCCACCCATTTTTGCTAAAATCAGAATATTACCAAGAAAAATGAACTATTTAGGGGGGGTATTGAACCATATGATAAAAAGAGTGGCTAAAATTCGATTTATGAATAGTTGGATGGTTAGAATTTAAATAGTAAAAAGTGTCGCCCAACGGTAGGTTGCCTCACAACGGGTCTATCTCAAAAAGAACACCGACAGTGGACCTAACGGTAACAAAACAATCCTCAGAGTTGTAAAGAACTACGAGAATGCCATCGCCTCGTGACCTGTCCCTCGTACGCAAATAAGTACCACGAAAATTGCTAAAATTAGATTTATATAACCAAACAAACAAAACAAACATTTGTGAGTGATCTACAGATCTTCCCTCTAATCTTCCTCTCCTATCGCTGGATCTATAGATCTTCTCATCTCCCCCGAAGAAGAAGCCTTTTTTTCTCTGTGAAGTGCATTTAGGGTTTCGATCGGGTTTTGGTTTCTGGGTTTTTGTGATTCCAAGAATCGCCATTTTTTTTCATTGGTCACTGTAATTTGTTTATTGAGATCTCCTCTGAGATCATTCATATTAAAAAGGGTTTCTTTTTCTGGTTAAGGGTTTCAAAGTTGCGGAGTTTTGGATTTTGAATCTGAGGAAGACGATAGGGTTGTTGAGCGAACGGTATCCTTCCCCGGTTTGGTTTGGTTTGGTCTAACTTACTCTTCTTTAAAAACCACTCTGTTTTTTTTATCCTTCTTCTTGACGAACTCCTCTGTTTCGTCGAATAATCTGTAAAGACTCGACCTTTATTATCTATTTCGAAGAGGATGCAGCAAGTTCAAGGGAAGAAGGTTAGTCTCTCTCGCTCTGTTTCTCTCCAACTTTGTATCTGTTTCGTTGTTGAATCTGATTAGTTTTCCCCTGTTTCTTTTACTCTTGGTGATGATGCAAAACAGAGCATGAAAGAGATAGACTTTTTCACAGAGTACGGCGACGCAAACCGTTACCAGATCCTCGAAGTGATCGGGAAAGGAAGCTACGGAGTCGTATGCGCAGCCATCGACACGCACACTGGAGAGAAAGTCGCTATCAAGAAGATTAACGATGTCTTCGAACACATCTCCGACGCTCTCCGTATCCTCCGCGAGGTCAAGCTTCTCCGGCTCCTGAGGCACCCTGACATAGTCGAGATCAAAAGCATCATGCTTCCGCCTTCTAAAAGAGAGTTCAAAGACATTTACGTCGTGTTTGAGCTCATGGAGTCGGATCTGCATCAAGTCATCAAAGCTAATGATGACTTGACGAAGGAGCACCATCAGTTTTTTCTTTATCAGATGCTTCGTGCCTTGAAGTATATGCACACAGGTGGCTTTTACTTATTGCTTTCTCAAATTTTGGTATAGATATGATTAAACGGATTGTGTTTTGTGTGTGCAGCTAATGTGTACCATCGTGATCTTAAACCGAAGAACATACTGGCTAATGCGAACTGCAAGTTGAAAGTTTGTGACTTTGGACTAGCGAGAGTGTCCTTCAATGATACGCCTACCACAGTCTTTTGGACGGTTTGTCTCCACCTTTCTCTTGATTATTTATTCAGTTGTGGTAATCTCTCCAGTGTGTTTGAATGTACTTGTGTCTTTCTTTGTTTCAGGATTATGTTGCCACAAGATGGTACAGGGCACCTGAGCTCTGTGGCTCATTCTGTTCCAAGGTACTTGTGTTTGGTTGTGAATGTTACAGATATAACTGAGTTGCAGTTTGTAGATGCTCAAGAGTCAAGACACTGAGTTGCAGTTTGTATTCTTTTGTGCAGTATACTCCAGCGATTGACATTTGGAGCATTGGCTGCATCTTTGCGGAGGTGTTGTTAGGGAAGCCTCTGTTTCCTGGAAAAAGCGTGGTTCATCAGCTAGAGCTCATCACAGATCTTCTTGGCACACCAAAATCAGAGACCGTTGCTGGAGTATGTTTCATTTTTGCTTCCTCATTACCAAGTTTCTATTTTTGTTTGCTGGAGTATGTTCATTTTTGCATAAACTAATGATATATTATCTGTAACGCAGGTTCGAAATGAAAAAGCTAGAAAATACCTGGGGGAAATGAGGAAGAAGAGTCCAGTCCCCTTTACGCAAAAGTTTCCTAACGCAGATCCTTCAGCATTGCGCCTTTTGCAGAGACTGTTGGCTTTTGATCCAAAGGATAGGCCAACTGCTACAGAGGTGCCTTGCTTCTTTCCTTTCTCTTCTTGTTCATATCTCAGCTCCTCATGTGGTGATGTTAACATTGTGATGTTATTTGACAGGCGCTGGCTGATCCTTACTTTAAGGGCCTTGCTAAGATTGAAAGAGAACCTTCTTGTCAGCAAATCTCGAAGATGGAATTTGAATTTGAACGAAGAAGGTTAACAAAGGATGACATTAGAGAGCTGATATACAGGGAGATACTAGAATACCATCCTCAGCTGCTCAAGGATTATATGAACGGATCTGAAGGCTCTAGTTTCTTATATCCTAGGTTCTTACTTCACCTCTCAAAACCATTTTCTCATTTTTCATTTTCGCTGATAGATTGATTTTGGATATGGCAGTGCCATTGGTCATCTGAGGAAACAGTTTGCGTACCTAGAAGAGAATAGCGGCAAAAGCGGGCCAGTCATACCTCCAGAGAGAAAGCATACTTCACTTCCACGGTATTGTTTTCTCTTATGTGCAGAATGATTCAGTATGGCACTTGTGATTAATCTCTTCATGTTCATCTTTGTAGGTCTACCGTCCACTCCAGTGTAGTAAGCTCCAATGCTCAACCTGGCTTGAATGCACCAGACAGTCGACGTGTTTCTTTCGAGCCTTCAAGAAATGGAGTGGTTCCATCAACTTCAGCTAATCCAACTAAACCTTTACGACCTCCTCCAAGAGTACCATCTGCTAGACCAGGCCGTGCTGTGGAATCATCATCTGTAACTTATGCGAACAACAGGAACCTCAAAGAATCGTCCCATGATGCAAGGACATCTTACTACAGAAGCACAGTACCCCCTCCACAGACCGCATCTCCTAACGGTTTCTTCCATCCTAACACCATGAACCAAGAGAAGCGTGGTGGTGGTGGTACAGAAACTGCTTCTCAGCCAAAACCGCAGTTTGTCCCAACACAATGCAACTCCGCAAAGCCAGCTGAGCTGAACCCGAACCCTTATGTCGTCCAATCACAGCACAAGGTTGGTATTGATGCTAAGCTGTTGCAAGCACAATCCCAGTATGGTCCTGCAGGAGCTGCCGCTGTTGCAGTAGCAGCACACCGGAGCGTAGGCACGGTTGGGTATGGCATGTCTTAGAATTAGCAGTTTGTTGGTGTCAGGTGATTGATCCCCTCGTTAGTCGTTATGTAATGTAAGTATTATTGGATCAAGCCTGATTTGAACTCATCTGAGATTGTAATAATAAAAAAAGCTTCAGTTTTAACCTCACCAAACGTCTCTATGGGAAAGCCAAATGTGCTCTTGGAAACAGCTCTGCTAATCCTGGATCGACCAGGTGATTTCAGTTTTCAAGATTGGTCCCATCTCTCTGGGCTAATAATACAGAACAATGGCCAAACATTTGTTGTTGGTTCGTAGATATTCTAATCCGGAAACAATTGTCTGTCACACAACATTATTAGTATATTATAATACTCTTTTAAGGTTATGACTAACCAAAATTAGACATAATCGTCAAGCAGCGTATACTGATGACCACCATATATATGAGAAGTCAACGGACTTAAACAAGCCTCGATAGATTCATATTCCGGGTGAGTCTTATCGCTGTTAAAGAACGTGTGAAGCTCATGCTTGACCTCAATCCAGCTACTAGCTGCTGTCTTCTTCATATTCTGTTCTTTCATTGCGTCTCTAAGGGCAAAAACTCGTTCGTATCCACCGGCTTCCATATAAAGATTAGACATTAATATATAACCGCCGCTATGCTCTGGCTCTAGCTCATATAACCGCTTTACAGCCAATTCCGCCAGGCCTATGTTGTTCCCGTGGAGACGACAAGATGCTAATATTGACCTCCAGACAACAGGATTATCCCTCACAGGCATTGTTACTGCTAACTTATATGCTTCCTCTAGCTTCCCTGCACGGCCAAGCATGTCTATCACACAAGTGTAGTGATCACTTGTTGGGACAATGTTGTACACTGTCTCCATCTCCGCCAGGAACCTTCTCCCGTTGCTAACAAAGCCTGAGTGGTTACATGCTTGTAGCAACCCAACGAATGTGATTTCATCAGGTCTGACACCTGCTTCGCACATGCGCGAGAACATATCCAAAGCTAACTCACCGCAGCTCTGGACACCGTAACCGTTAATCATAATGTTCCAAGAAGCTGAGTCTTTATTCCTCATCGAGTCGAAAACCGTCTGCGCATCTCTCAAGTCCCCGCATTTCGCGTACATGTCCACCAATGAGTTGTTGATGAATTCATCATTGGAGTTTCGGTTTAAGAGTCCGTTGACGATCATGTAGCCATGAATCTCTCTTCCCTGGTTCAACGCAGCTAAACGACCGCAAGTGGGGAGAACTGTCGTCAGTGTAACGAGATCTGGTCTGATTCCGGAGCAAAGCATCCTGTTGAACAGAGCTAAAGCTCCATCATGATCACCACAGTAGTCATGAACACACAACACCGAGTTCCACGTAAAGATGTCTCTCTCGTTATCCATCGCTTCAAAGATCTTGACTGCTTCCTCTAGCCACCTACTCTTTCCATACATATCAATCAACGCATTCGACAAAACGGTTCCAGAATCAAACCCCGTTTTCACTGCGAGGCCGTGGATCGATCTACCGTTATCAACATCCGCTAACACGGTGAACGCTGACAAGACGCCGGTGATGGTATGCCTACTCAAGGCAACACCTTCTTCACGCATTTGACTAAAAACTCTCAAAGCATCCTCAAACTTATATATCTGAGAATAACCAATAACCAAAGCGTTCCAAAGCACACTGTCATCTCTGTCAGGCAATTCGTCGAACACCTTCTGCGCATCCTCCATCAACCTAAACTTCAAATAAGAACTCACTAACGCACTCCCTACATAGCGATCCGAATCAAACCCAAGTTTAAAAGCTAATCCGTGAACCTTCTTAACATCAGAAACCTCCATGGCATCACTTCCTTTAAGCAAACTAGGAAACGTATACTTATCGGGTAAAATTCCATTAGCTCTCATCTCTCTGTACATCTCAACAGCATCGTAAGGAAACCCATTCACAACAAACCCAGAGATAATCGCGTTATAAGCGAACACATCGCGATCGGATCCACCGGAGACGGTGATCGCGCGCCGCATGAGGCCGCACTTGGCGTACATGTTGACGAGGCTGGTGACGGCGCGAGGTGAGTCGTCGAGAAGCCCTTTTCTGACCATGAAGCCGTGTAGCTCCCCACCGGAAACGGCGTCGTTGCGCTGCGCGCAGCGTTGCAATGCGGCGATGCAGGTAGCGACATTGTGGTGCTCGTATCTCTTCGGCTGTTCTTCGATTCGCAAAGAGAGTGTGGAGTAGAAAGATGATAAAGCAGGAGGCTTTATAGCGGAGAAGAGATCTGGGTTTCGTGGGAGTAACCTCAGAGTTCCGATGGAAAATTTTTGAATCTGGATTCGAAAGAAGAAGACGGTCATGTTCTTGGCTCCACGATTTGAAATTGAGCTTGTTTTTTTTTTATATGGTTCATAACGTTAGTGGGCTTACTACAAATAAGGCCCATTAAAGCTGCTCTACGACTACGAGGAACGTAAACAGTCCCACATCGGTCAAGTGGCGAGAAGAAGCGCTGTTTATATCGCGGTAGAGTCACGAAGATGATTGTCCCTTCGGGGACATCCGATAAAATTGGAACGATACAGAGAAGATTAGCATGGCCCCTGCGCAAGGATGACACGCACAAATCGAGAAATGGTCCAAATTTTTTTTTTTCTTTTTTTTCCTAAATCGTTTGCATCTTCATCGGTTCTTCTGGGTTTCGATTGCTTCACTTTCTGAATCAGACCTGACGTTTTGGATGCAAATCTGCGCGAAAAAGAGTCACTACACGTTTCTGAAACCGTGGAAGTTCTAGGGTTTTTGTTAATTAATTTTACTGGAAATGGACTTTGATTACTTAAGACACTCTGACTTGTGTCGTTGTTGCAGCTCTGATGGTCGGAGAAATTCTCGATCTCTGTTTGTTTCGAGGCGGCGGCACCAATGCCTTTTGTCAAATCAGATTATTGGTATGAGATTACGGTTAGGTTATCAGCATTATATTTCGGTTAACATGCTCTCAAGAAAAAAACATGCCTCTTTGAATCTAATGCAATGCTTCAAACATGATTGAGACAGTAAAATGACTGAACTTGTTAAGTCTGAGTTTGAAGAGCAGAACATAACCAATTAATATCCTGATCTATCTGAACATCCGTCAGTGTCTTGGCAGTTGATAACATCTGTTTTTGGTAGCTACTAGCATCAAAAAAATTCTCACTAAACACTTATTGACCAAGTGACTAGCTTTGTACAGCTAAAAACATTTCACACTATATAGGGGGGTCAATGTTAGCATTTTCTTTGTTTCTTACACATTAATATTAATACTAATAATATATTATACATGGTTTTGCAATTGTTGTGGACCTGTGGTACATGAAGAATTGAGTTAGTTGTTTTGTGCAACAAACTTACTCCTTTTACATGTTTGGGACTCATGTGTTCTTTGACCCTTATCATCCGAGTGAAAAGGCTTACCAAATTATTACTAATATATTGATGGATAAATACCTTAACAATTGAATTATTTTAGTCAAATGGTATTTAATCTTTTGAGTGTACTTTGATTATTATTTTTTCTACAGTTTAACAATAAGGATGCATTTCAACAAAGTGTTTCTTATTTGATTTACGATCACAGAGTAAAGAGCAGAAGATGATCAGCATCCTGATCTATCTTCCAAAAGAAAATATAATTAATGATCCTCATGACATAAACCAGAAAAGGATACAATGAGAAAGGAATTAGATTGATCAAGCTTTAGCCTTATGCAAGTTAATAACAATTCAAACATAGAACATAGCATAAAACTTGCCGAGCATGAAACTTCTTGGAGTTGCAAGTAAAAGAGTGCTTCTGGCCTTCCAGCTTTCTGCAACTAGTTATCTTAATTTCTGGCAACAATCTTGTACTTCCCACTTTCCTGTTGCTGACAAACAAAAACTTATCATCAAAAACTAATCCCTACACATAAAAACACACAACTAAATAGATAAGTATATGATGCAGATCTTACCCTTTCCCACAGTTTAGTATGCTCATCACAGAAACCAACAACAATACCACCACTCTTTTTGCCTTCACGGCACTCAACACAAAGATCTTCCTTCAACCCGCAAGTAAAGTGGAAAGCCAACTCACACTTCATCTCCGAACACTCTATAACACACCCACCTCTAATCTTGCACAAGTAACACCCATCTTCCCATCTCTTGCTCGGTATCTCGCTGCAACAAACCCCTTCCCTTCCTTCAGGATCCTCTAAGTATACTTCCGGCACAAACAACGAGCATGTGATGTGAGCCAATCGACCATCCTTTGTCGGTTTCATCGCCCCCACCTGTTGATGTACACAAACAGCAAGAGAACATCTTTTCTCTCTTCTTCAACGACCTTGACGCAATACCAATCACCTTCTGGTATAGGTTTAACCAAAGGGTTGCCATAACAGGAAGCATGGACCATTAAGTCGCAACCGTCGCAGAACACGATTGGGTTTGATGGATCACCGTCTGTGCTTTGACATACATCACACATAATCCCATTTTTTTTTCATCTAAAGGATCAATATTCTCTTTATCACCATCATCATCTTCTTCTACTCCTAGACTCGATTCGACCATTAAAGTTCGAAAGCAGTCATTGTCCTAATCAAGACGAGACTGTTTCCTCTTCTTCGCCGTTAACTGCAAAGACTTCACCTCCTCGGATTGGCTCGGTAGCTTCTGCTGCTGATGGGAAAGTTCGAGATCTCGCTGCATCAGTCTTAATCGTTTGAGAGGAGGCAAATGCTGAAACTGAGGATCCATTGCTTTCTTACTTCAGATCTGTGTGGTTGTTCTGTCTGAAGAATTAGGGCTTATGTCAACAGTTATCGTAGATCTCCGAGATATTAAATGGGCGATCGAATGTTCTCGGAAACGGCGTTTGGTGAAACGGTGAGTGGGAAAGAACACCCGCCACGTTTTTGAAAGTCTCATCAACAGAAATTAAAATTTATAATTTTTTCCCGCCATATTTAGTGGGCCTAGATTCGGCCCATCTCTGATATTAATGGGGTTTTTAGAGCATTATTAACACTATAACCTTATGGGTTTCTTAAAATTTATTTTTCCTGATTACAAAAAGAAAATTAAAAGCGCACCAATCGCAGGCCGCCACGTGTCGGTGGTGCCTGCAAACAGTGCAAAAAACCCACCACAATAGAACATTATCCCTTCTGTCACCGATTTTATAATTTTGGTGGGACTTACACACTAATTTTGATAAAAAAACTCCATTAACAAACCCCGATGATCATGGCCTTAGGTGAACAACAATTTTATTAGTGTGGGTTGTTCAAAATTGTATGGCAACCAAAAGCCAGAGCAATGTTACAAAAGGAGAGCAATGTTACAAAAGGATGGCTTGCTTTGCTTTAAGTTTTATGAGTTGTTATTTATCGGAGAAATGGATGACTTTGACATTTTTCATTCATGGCCTTGTCCTTGTGGTGGATGTTGCTGCTGCTGCAGATCATAGCCACCAGTCCAGGCAGCTGGTGGTCCATAAGGAGGAGGATAATAGCCTTCAACACCTGCATCTATGTGCCTGAACCAGCATTGTCATCATCTATAGGGTATGTGCACCTAGAATTAGGCCTGAGACGGATCGGGTATCCGGGCAATTTTAAGGTATCCGGATCCGGATCCTTATCCGGCGGATCCATAATTTTACTATCCTTATCCGGATCCGGGGTTCTCGGATATCCGGGTGTCGGATATCCTTCTAAAAATTATAATATCCGGCGGATATCCGGATCCGGATTTGGATCCTTAAAATAAATAAAATAATAATATTAATACATATAAAATATTAAAAATAATTTTAAAATAAAAAATATATAATGCTTTTAATTATTTCTATGTATAATATTACAAAAAATTACATCTACTATTATAAAAATGAAAATATATTAAATAAAGTTAGTTTTCATATATAAATATTACTATTTTTGAAATAGTTATTAATAAAACTTACGGATCCAGATATCCGGATTAAAAAATCAAGATATCCGGATCCGGATCCGGCTTTGATGGATCCAATACTTTACTATCCGGATCCGGATTCGGCCCCTCCGGATATCCGGATTTTCGGATCGGATCCGGATCGAATCTCGGATCGAATCCGGATCTCGGATAAAAGTCCCAAGCCTACCTAGAACTACAAGAACAGGAGATATGTGAAGATAATTGTCATTCAGTTTGCTCCATGATGCATCATGAAAGTCAAAGGTGAGATTAGATATCGAACAAGAACATGAACAAACAAACCTTGCGCGGCTCGTGATGTCATAAAAACTTTGTGTCCCCACAAGCTACTGAGATATATAGTTATATAATAGCATATTACATAAGCTATACCAAAAGCAAAACAAATTAACAAACCTTTTGTTTTATTAAGGTGTCCGGCGGGACGATACCCAAGAGAGTACTCCCTTGGATATCTACTCACCAGTGACAGGCAAACCCGGTTGTTCTACTTGGGAGTTAAAGAACCATAGCTTTGACCAATAGGACAACTTTTATCCAATGGAAACCTCTATGGTTATTAACAAACCATTTTAAGTACTAACAAAGTTAATATTTCATACTAGATGTGCTATGTATTGTGCATGGATTAAATGTTATTATAAAAATAATTTAAATTTTTAATTATTTAAATGGGCATTTTACGAAATTATAAATTTTATACCATTTAAATGTCAAGTATTTACAATATATTTTCTGAATTCACTAAGATTATGCAATTAATTCATACTCAGAAAATAATTATTTATTTTTAAATGAAAAGATATGAGTATAACTTTGGTGTTGAAGCATCAACAAAAATAATTGTTAGTAAGAATCCCCTATATATTATTTGAGAAACATTACAACTTCTTTTTGTAGTCATGTGTCATCATTAGGATGATTCTTAGAATCATTAGAAAAAAATATGTTGGTCCATCTAATTATATAATAAACTTTTTATTAAACTAACCATAAATTCATTATTAATGTTCTTTATAATTTCCTTAAACAAAAATTACGGAATTGTCTAATGCGGCTAAAGTATATATGACAATTAATGATTTTGAATAATAAAGATTTGATAAAAATTAGTGTATCTTCTATCATATTTTTCTAATTTTAAACTATTAAACTAAATTAAACAACCACAATAACCATATAATAAAAATTTAGATTTTTATGTATATGTTATATTTTGAATTTTTAAAAATGATTATAAATTACTAAAACTGTTAAAAGTCTCACATTCAAATTTTGTGATCCATAGTTTAAATTTTTTTGTTATGACAAAATACAAATGATTACAAAATTATATAATCAAAAAGTCAAATTTAATTAATTATTAAGATTGATATATATATATATATTGTTTTAAACCATATCAAATACATAAATATTATAGTTTCGAGATTTAATTTGAACAATTTTTTTTATAAAAGCTTTGAATGAACATTGACAACTTAATTTAAAAAAAATTATAAATTACTAAAAGTATTAATCCCACAATGAAAATTTTGTATCAGTAATTTAAAGTTTTTAATATAAAAGATACAAATGATAACAAAAATCATATGAGTAGAAATCATCATTTAATAGACATTAATATTAAAAATATAATATGTATGTTAATACTCCCTCTGTTCCTTAATATTACATATTCTAGGAAAAAAATTTGTTTTAAAAAGATCTATTTTTTACATTTTCAAGACATGTTTTATTAACTAATTGCAAATTTCAAAAAACTTAATTGCATTTACTGAATTGTTATTGGATTAAAATTATGAAACAAAGATAAACACAAAAAAATATGCAAATTTAATGTGTTTTATTAAAATGTGTGAAAAATCTAGAATATGTAACATTAAAAAACAGAGGGAGTATCATTTAAAATTTAATTACATATCCTATCAAATAGAAAAAAAAATTGTTTGGATTAATAAAATTGATTTAATTATATGTTTGCACCAATTTAATTATATATGTTGGTTAATGACTTTTAATTATTCAATATATTTATTATTTCATCTAAAACATATAATATATATAATTATTTATATATATAATGTTCATCCCGCGCAAGGCGCGGATCTTAACCTAGTTTATATTGTTTTCCATTAACGACTAATTTCTAATTAGCCCTTTTTAAAAAAAAAAACGATTAATTTCTAATTGCGAAAAGGCTACAATGGCTACAGTTTATAGTCAAACATAATGAACCATGGAAGCCAAAGGTGAGATTAGATATTGAATTGAGGGGAAAAGAAAACTATATAGGGTATAAATATTAAATATCATAGTAATGAACATTAAATATATCGGTGGAATTCACATGAAGCTCACCATTTTTACCTATATACGTTCCTCACCCTTTACTCTCCAATAGCTCTAATAGACCCCCAAGAAGACCCCAAAGAAACAATGGAAGCCTTGTGGAAGTTGGAGGATAAACTGAAGCTAACAACGAAAGACGCGGTAGTGATCTTGGTCGGAACAACGGCTGCAGTAACGCTCCTCTGCATAGCCGCAGCGTTTCTCAACCGCAATTCTCGAGGAAAGCAAGTAGCAGACGCGGAGTGGGCGTTTGTTGAGTCAAGAACAATGGATCAAAAGAGGAACTGTAAGTGGAGCAAAGTGAAGAGAAGGTTGATGGGCTCGTTTTGTTGGAGCTCTGCAGTTAAGTGGATGGAGATGGAAACACGACCGCCGCCGCAGCGGACATTGCTTGCGGTTAAAGAAAGAAGTCTTAATGCGGTTGATCAGGTTTGGCAGCGACCGATTCTGATGGGTGAGAAATGTGAACTTCCACGGTTTAGTGGTTTAATATTGTATGATGAACGTGGCGATCCGATTCAGCATTCTCCATCTCAAGAAGAAGTGAGTGTTTGTTTACACTTATTCTACATTAGACAACAACAAAAATGTTTTTGGTTAGAGATTGATATAATTGTTCTTGTTACTGTTTTGCAGGTTAAACAGACTCCTCTGGTAAGAACAACTTTGAGAGATTTGCTTTGATAGTTGTTTTATCGAAGTTTCATGTGTAACAAGTTTTAAAACCGCCATGAAGGGTAACACAGAAACAAAACATGTTTATGTAAACCAATGTCTTATGTGATAGAGACAAATCTTCTTCCTTTCTTGTGTGTTTATTTGTTTAGATAGGCCAAATGGAAAGAAAAAAAGCAATATCTTATGAACCAATTGCTACAATTTGATGCAAATGTTCTATAACAAAGAAAAAAAATCTTATTGACAAACAAATAGAATAATCTTCTAAAACAAACAATATATGAACAAATGTTCTTCAAAATCAACCCACCAGAGAGCTTCATCACACACAAAACAAAACCCACATCAGTGAATCTTTCATGTGGTCTCACATCATTTTCAGCAATTGAGCCATCAAAACTAGCTTCTTTGCCAAAACTCACACATAAGAAACAATCAAGGGCTCTTTTGTTTCCTCCTCTATAGAGTTTCTGTGGTAGTAGCAATACAAAGATAGCTGCACAATACCAAGAACCGTTCCTATTCCATTTGGTGTCTGAGGTTTCAAATAAAAGTTTTGTTAATACTTTTAAGAGAAATAACACAAACAACACAAACTACAATCACACTCACTGAAGAGTACAACTTACATAAACAAAGGCGTCACTGTTGAATATTCCGAACATGAAGAAGGAAGCGCTCATCAAGAAAGTCGATAGAGAGAGATAAAACGGCATGAACTCAACACTCTTTGTCTGAATCACTAAGTTCTGAAAAAGACAAGACAAGTCATGCAACATGAAACTATTTGCTTGACGTTTCTTGGAAACTTACAATAACAAACAAAGGAGAGGCAAACATCGAGACAAGAGAACCGCAGCTCATGAACCCGACAAGGTACCATCGTGTGACCTTCTCAGGTATCTGCAAACTTCCAACTACGATCAACGCAACCACAGCAAACACCACAAGAAGCAAAACAAGCATCCTCATCTGCCATGATTCAAGAACTTGATTAGAGATATAACCAACATTTTAAAACCAATTTTTCGTGTGAAGAATCGATCAAGAAACCTTGGTTTTCTTGTCTGTATGCAAGATGAAGAGGATAATGTAACAAAGCTGGAAAGTGGCTCCAACGCCATTAACAGTCACAAGCATGAAGTTTCTTTGGGATACGTAAGGTGAGCCATACCAAAGGCAGATCAAGCAGTTTAAGAGAGCGTAAATATACGGTAAACCAGAGAATTGCTCGGTAGATTTGTTCCTCATGATTCTCCTAAATGTTGGCCTGAAGATAAAAACAGACACACACCCACATACAAATGAGAAAGAAACCAGTGAAGTCTATAGATAAAGAAGAAAACTATGTTTATTACAAGCAAGGAGTACAAGATTTGTTGAGATCCCACGAAAATTTAACGGGACCAACATTAATATATATATAGGTAAGGCTAATCTACTTATCGCCAATTAGCTTTAAGTTGGATGTATGTGATAATTCCAAATTTAATATAATATCAGAGTTTCATTTGTTGATTCAAATAGGGTAGTCCAAAAAAAAGTTTATTATCTGTCCTAAAATGGGATCCGGTTCGGGGTCCCAATCGAATTTCGGTTTTGTCCAATTGAGTCTCGGTTTTTCTGATTTATTAAAATCAGTCTCATTCGGGTTATATGAAAGTTCGGTTCGGAACCGGTTCGGGTTCTATCGGATTCGGGTCGTGGTTAGTAAATCTTCAAAGAACTGGTACAACCCGATGTATTTTCGAGTTCGGGTCCCGATCGATTCTTCGATTTAAAATACCTGATTTGTACCTACTTTGTAACCAAACATAAGTAAAATATCAGCTCTTTGGTATTAAAGTACTTTATTTTGTACCTATTTTGTAACTCAAACATAAGTAAAACCGATTCAAAAAAAAAAAAACATCAAACGTGATCATTCAAAATCAAACAAAATTTAAATATAGTTAATGATAGATTTAAAACTAAAAAAATGAAAGCATAAAACGAAAACCAAGTTCTCATGAAATGAAAAACATTTTTCAATGAAAACAAAACCAAAATCTAAAAACTCCAAGATTTAACCGCCCTTCAACCATCAACCTTAATGTAATAGATAATTATTTTAGATGTTCAGTAATATCTTAGTGTATTTTGGATACATATTAGGAATTGAGTTTTGGTAAAAGTTCCTTTTTTTAGGAGTATGAATGTTTCGAGTTCTATCGGATATCCAGTTAGGTTCGAGTTCGATTCGGATAATACTCATAACCCGAAATACCTTAAAACAAGATTCATTCAGTATTTATGTTAGGTTCGGATCGGTTCGGGTTCACTTTTATCGGATCGGAATTTTCGGGTTCGGTTTATTTGCCCAGCCCTATGACTGATAATAGTCATCACATTTTGAGAGGGCATGCTGAAATCTCACACTGAAAGTTTGAAGGAACACTAATATATAAAAAACTAGAGCCAATCAATTTCTCGCCAACTGGTTTAAGTTGGAATCCAATGACAAGTCCAAATATAATAAAATTAGTAAATGATGATGAAGAAGAAGAACTCACATCGGTGAAACAAATAGCCCAAATGCAAATATGTTACCTGAAACAGAACAAACAATGCAACTTTAGTAGACATCAAGCTAGAGTTCTTGTTTTTAGTGCCAAAGAAGAAAAGAGCAGACCAAAAATGGCCAGACATATCTCTTGATTTGGTGATACTCATGGCAATAAAGCCAGATCCAATATATGTATATCCATTAAACTAAAAAGGAATCAAAACGTACCAAAGAAAAACCACAGTGAACAGAATCAAAAGCAGATTAAAGTTTTTACCTGCGATTCCAGCAACATCTTTCCACTTGGAGAAAGAACCATCTACAGTAAAGAACTCCATAAGAAGCTTCTCTGTCTCATACATAAGAAGAAAGAGAGTCTCTTTGATTTACTTCAAAATAACAAAGCTTCAGCTTTTCGTTTTTGCTCTGTTCTGTTCTTATGGAGGGAGAAGTTTTGCAAAGAAGAGAGAACTATAATACAGAGACTAATTAAGGTGATTTGTAATAGAAGATGACTTTCTTTATAGAGCAAGGAGCAAAAGATTGAATGCGTACGACCGACTATATATAAGGTCCACATTTGGCTGTGTCTACTTTTTCTACCAACAAAGTTACGTATTTGTTACAAATTACAAAATGTTAAGCATGCGTATAATCTATCCAAATTTCTATAAAATAAAATTTTAAATAAAAAAGAATTTTAATAAATTGATATTTGACTAGTAAGACTTTTTTTTTTTTGACTAAAGACATTCATATTTAATTGCAAAAGAAAGAAAAAGTTTTACAAGCATAGAGCTCTAGTCACACCTACATTAGATTGCTCATTCCATTAAGAAAACCCTTAATTTAAACCCATAGTTAAGATCAGAATACTAATTTGGCAGGCCCAGCCCAAGAGGGGGAACTGAGCAGTCGTGATCAAGAGGATGCCTTCGTCATTACCCACATCTGCATGAGAGAGGAGGAGAGCGATGGGGATGAGTTTCTGAAACTAAGGATCTTATCTTTGATTTGCCGATTGATAGTGGCAATGACGGTGTCTGAAGTCTGGAAGTGTCGGTTGTGAAGTCTTTGATTCCGTTCTCGCCACAAAGAGTAGATCACTCCTTGCCAGGAAAGATGAACCAAACCCTTGAGAAGTTTATTTCCTTGTAGAGAGATCAGCTGGTTGATCGTATCCGACCACAATTGTGATGGCACAATAGAACACCGACGAGCAATCTCAGACCAGACCCGCCATGAGAAGGAACACCTGAAGTATAAGTGATCTCGACTTTCATCCTCCAAGTTGCAAAGCAAACATTTTTAGTCCACCGGCAGTCCCCAACTTCGAAGGCGGTCCCTAGTAGGACATCTATCCAAAACGAAAAGCCATGTGAGGAAGTTATGCTTTGGAATCCCACCTTTTGTCCAAACAATCTTCGCCCAAGGTACCATCTGTTTCTCACCCTTCAGTTTACAATATATCAGTGAGGTTTTGTACCTCCCTGTAGGTACACCAGTGACTACCCACTCATAACTGTCCTCTTCTTCCACCAGTGATATCGTAGTCAATGCTATATGCGCCTGCAACATTGCTTCTGATCGAGGCTGGGGGATATTCCAATCTCCAGCTCTATTTAAATCAGACAGAGTTGCAATCAGGGGGATACCCTGCCTTGAGGACGCATTCGCTGCAAAGTAGTCTTTAAGTGATCCAAGCGATGTCCAGTTATCAATCCGGAAGCGACAATTCACTCCATTCCCAACTCTCAGCCTTATCCAGGTATATACTTCTCCTCTCAGCTTAATTAATTTGTTGGCCAACCAAGAATTTGAAGGGCTCGTGTTTACCGTCCAGTAGTTAGATAGGTTGCCATTTAGGATCTCTGTCTTGAACCAAGCTACCCATACTGATCCTCCTTGGAAGAACAACATCCAAATTAGCTTAAGACAGCAAGCTTTGTTCCATGTTCCCAAGTCTTTGATTCCTAGTCCCCCGCCTTCTCGCGATTTCGTTACCGTCTCCCAAGATACTCTAGCAGTGTGATTTCCCTCTATAGAGCCTTTCCACAAAAACATCCCACAGAGAGAGTTTATCTTTGCAATGCACGCCTTAGGGAGTAAAAAGTTAGAGCACCAAAAGTTTGTTATCCCCGCAATGACAGTTTTGATTAGCAATAACCTTCCCACAAATGATAATGTCTTAACTGTCCACGAGTTGAATTTGGCCTTGACTTGTTGTATCAGAACCTCACAGTTGGAGAGAGTGAGCTTCTTTGTACATAAGGGAACACCAAGGTATCGAACAGGAAGGAGACCATTTGGCATGCCCGTCGAAGCTTTGATAGAGTCAACTTCTTGCTGTATCAGGCCGGACGCAAAGAAACAGCTTTTCTGCACAGTCACCGCTAGACCAGAGCGAAGCTCAAACTCTTTTAGAACCTGAAGAACATTCTGAACAGAGTCAATGGAGCCATCTATGAAGATCAGGAGGTCGTCTGCAAAGCATAAGTGTGTGAGCCTCGAGGATGAGCATTTATGGTGATACTTAATCCGTAGGTCATCAGCCGCATTGTTCAACATGATAGACAGGATATTCATTGCAATAACAAAAAGGTATGGAGAGAGAGGATCCCCTTGCCGGAGACCTCAATTGCCTTTGAAGTATCCATGAACCATGCCATTATAGCCAACAGTAAAGTTAGTGGAGCAGACACACGCTTTGAGCCATTCTATTAGCTGAGAGGGAATCTGAAGTCCTTGTAGACAGTTGAAAAGAAATTCCCAGGAGATGGTGTCGAAGGCTTTCACTATGTCCACCTTGATAGTGATTCTTTTGGGGCCCTGTCTGCGATGGTAACCATTTACCAATTCCCCTGCCAGTGTTGTGTTCTCCACTATAAGTCTGCCCTTGACAAAAGCTGTTTGATTAGGGACAATCAAAGTTGGGAGAATTGGCTTCAGTCGGCGCACCAAGAGCCTTGCGACCAGTTTGTAGAGGGTGTTGAGGCAACTGATAGGTCTATATTCTGAAATAAGAGAAGCACCAGGGAACTTTTGAGCGAGAGAGAGGATAGTTGAGTTGGTAGAAGAGGGCATAAAAGAGTGGTGGAAGAAGTGGGTTGTTGCTGCTATAACTTCCTGTCCAAGAAAGCTCCAGGAAGATTTGTAGAAAGCTGAGGTGAGACCATCAGGACCAGGCGCCTTGTTGGGGTTCAGTTTGAAGAGTAGCGAAGTTATTTCCTCCGCAGATGGAATCGCAATCATGGAGGTGATTTGAGCGTCACTGGGAGTGAAAGATGTTAACAACCCAAACCAAGCCGGAGATGAGTAAACTGGAGGAACAACTACCATATCAGGTCCCAGCATATTACGGAAGTGAGTGATAGCGTGCAGACTCATCATGCGAGGGTTCGTGATGATGATCCCCGAGGCCAGAGCGGAGGATCTAATGGAGTTATAGCTACACCGAGTTTGGAAAATCCTGAAGAAGTAGGTAGTGTTCTGTTCTCCTTCAAGCAGCCAGTTGATCCTTGACTTTTGTCGAAAATAGCTCTCTTCTATGCCACGAAGGAAGACCCAGCTCTCATGGAGGCGCCTTTCTTCTAGGAAATTAACAGTGGAGGGATCAGTTAGAGCTTGTACCTGCGCAGATTGTAACAAACTGTTAGCTTCTAAAACCCTCACCTGAATATTTGAAAAATTCTCTCGGTTTAGTTGTTTTAACACTCCCTTAACACTCTTTTGCTTCCAGCTCAGTTTTGTGAGGTTCAGGGCCAGATCTCCGGCTTGACTCCATGTCTCAAGTACCAATTGGTGATAAGAGGGGTGACAGATGAGGTAGTTATAGAATCGGAATGGCTTAGTTCCAGCAAGAGGCAGGTGGTGAGCTAGGTCAAGGATGCAAGGGCTATGGTCTGAGAAAAGGGTAGGGTGGAAAGTGGCTGAGCAGTTAGGAAATATGGAGATGACATTGGGGTTGACGAGCAGGCGGTCGAGCTTCTTGGCTATAGGGCTCTCAGGACAGTGATTACTCCATGTGAAGAGAGGACCTTGAAATCTCAGGTCGAATACCTCTAGCTGCTGCAAGCAGTCCTTGAGCTCTTGCATCTGCGGAGTAGTAATGCCTACTTCCATGAGGGAGTGTTCCGAGGGATGCATGATCTCATTAAAATCGCCTCCCACAATCCAAGGTTGTAGGTGGAGATCAAATGTCTGAAAGACTTGCAAGAGCTCAACCCACAAATCAATCCTCTCCATTCTGAAGTTTGAGGCGTAGACTGCAGTGTAGAAAAAGGGAACAGTACCAGGAAGAGTAACTTGACAGGTCATTGATTATCTTGACTGGTGCATGACCGTGACGCTAACATCATCCTTCCAGACAATTATTATTCTACCATCTTCATCAGAGTCATGATTAGATGCATATCTCCATCCCCGACACAAAGTAGACATAAGGTTAGTAACATTCTGATCTTTTATATGGGTTTCTAGTAGTACACCAAAAGAGGGTTTATGGAATCGAATCCAATCACAAAAAGGGGTGTGCTTGCCCGAGTCATTTATACCCCGGACATTCCAAAAAAATAGTTTTGTACACATTAAGAAGAAGGGTTAGACTCACCCATAGGATGGGATGAGTCTAAAGTGGCCAGAAGAGAGAAATGGTTAGAGGGGGGAGGGTAAATGGGGGGTTTGGAGGAACTGGAGAGGAGGCTTAAGGAGTTTGGGGGGGAGATAGAGGGGTCAGAACGGGAGCGTTTTAGGGAAGGTTGATAGGAGGGGCTGGGTATATTGAAGGTAGGGTGACTGGCAGATGAGAACGAAATGGGTGAAGAAGTGTTTAGAATTGATAAACTTTTTGGTTTTAATTTTTTAGGAGTGGAGAAAGAGGAAGGGGAGCGGCTATCAGAGGGGGCTTCCATGGGGATTGCAGGAGGTACAACAGATTTAGGATCAAGTGGAAGCGGATAGGGAGTAGTTGTAGCAGAGGGAAGAGCGCTTAGAGGGTTAATGGGAGTGGGATTTTTTGGTGGTACTTTAGGTGAAGGTTTGGCAGTAGATTTTGATGGGGAGGAATGGTGATGGTTAGGTACTGGTGGTTCTTTGGTAGCAGGAGGAGTTTTGGTTCGCGGAGCCGGAGGGGGAGGAGCCTTCTGAGGGGGAAGAATAAGGAGGCAGTTCTTTGCGATATGCCCTAGTTCTTTACAATGGGAGCAAGTCGGAGGAAGCCGAGGATAAGCAACAAGAACTTCAACAACCTCTCCAGACTGTCTAGTGAATTCAACAACATCAGGTAAAGGTTTGGTGAGATCAACTTCCACTTTGGCATGCGCAAGAGTAAGGCTAACAAGGTTCTTTGTGAAATCATCCGTTTCTTTAGGTTCACCTACAAGGCCCGCTACCAGACTGAGACCATCCTGGTGACGGAGATCAAGAGGAATACCAGTAAGGTGTGCCCAAATTTTGATTGATGAGAAGGATGGTGCCGTAGACCTAGTAGTAGATGTCCACTGCTGAGTGTGGAACAAGGAGTCACCAACATACTAGTATCCTTTTTCCAAGATTTTTTGCTTCAAGTAATCACTAGTAATGCGAACGAGAACGCTTCGGGAAGAAGAATTGTTATGAATCTCCAATCTCTTTCCCTTGCCCCATAAGTGGTTAAAAACACTTTGTATCTGACTAAAGGGGGGGGATCTGCCATTGAAGACACAGACAATGAAATCCTTGTGTAAATCAGCTCCCTTTTGGAAGACAGTATCCGGAATCATGACAGTCGGTCTTCCCGACGCTGAAATGGTGGCTGGTGCTATTCTTTTTAGGGTTTTATCTTCAAATCTGCGAATTTTTTCCACAAGAGTAGGGTTGGGAGGAAGGGGCAGAGGTTTAACAAAGGTTTGAGGGCGATCAAAGGCAAGAGGAGGGGGGGCAGTGGTTTTTTCAGAAGGCAAAGGAGCAGCATCAGAACAGACACTAGTAACAGTTGGAGTTGAGGAGGATGTTTTATTTGTTTGGATAGGGGAGGTAGGCTTTGGCGGCAAGACAGTAAAGGTTTCAGATGAGGTATTAGTCAGATCTGTAGAGCTAGCTACAGTAGTTGTTGTTTGGGGCTGAAGAGCTATTGTGTTATCAACAGTTGCTTCAGATCTGGTTTGTGGATCTACAATAGATGCATTTTCCAAGATCATTTCAGTATCGACATTGCAGGGAGCAATATCAGTGGTAGAGAAACCAGCAGATATCTGTTGGACAGTTGGGGTGGAAAGTAGAGGAGCAACAGTTGAGAAAGCTATTGCTCTGGAACGGCGGGAAGGGATGGTTGGGGAGAGAGGAGGATACTGAGCTAAGGGAAGATGGGAGAGAGGATCAGGTGGGTCTGGGGGGATGAGGTTTCTCTTATCACCGGTGGTACAAGACGACGGAAGCGAGGCGGAGGAGCGGCTAACTGTAGCCCACGGGTTTGACATTGGAAACTGAGCCAGAGAGCTTTTGACTTTTTTATTTTTTGTTAGCTTAATAAAACATTATTACGCACTAGTAAGACTTCATCGATTATTATTCTTTAAAATTAAAATTTCCGTATTGGAAATAGAATGTAGTCAAAGAGTGAATAGGCTAAGGGTTTCAAATCCAAAAGGATCAAAACTAGCTACAGAATTATGTGCGTTTATGAGATTATAAACTGTATAAGTCTGGTTTCAATCATTTAAAATAAAATTTACTATGTCATGTGTAATTTTTTTCTTTGGATATTCCAGTTTCATGAATATTCCGAAATAATATTGCAAAATGTGAAAACGACGTCCAAGGGAGACGCTTAATTAAATGTCTTCTCGATTGAGCTCGAGCTCTCGACATATTCCACTTGATTTATCTAGGATAACTCCTGACCAATCATTTTTTTCTTGTGGATTGAGTTTTGGAACTTTTTGTGTGGTTTACATTCGACATTCCCCTGGACAAGAAATTATAAAATAACAAATACTAACATTTGCTCGCTGTGTGTTCTACTATATCCAACAAGAGCACCCTTTTTTTTTTGGAGCACCTTACTTTAAAAAAGAATAAGAAATGAATGCTGACCGGTGTTTTGAAATCTGATCCGGATCTGCAGTTAAACCGATAAGTCCGGTAACCTAGAAAAAATCCAGTTTGAGTTTTGTAAAAATCTCAATATTTAAAAATCCGCAAAAATTCGCAAAAACCCGCAAAAACCCAGTAAAACCCAGAACCTGATACTGGTTGAACCAATAAATAACTTTTACTTCTTTTTTTAGTTTTTAATTATGTTTTTAGATTATGTTTTATATTCTAAGTTTCCAACTAAGAAGTTAGGTGCTGACAAAATAAAGTTAGGTTTTCCTTTTTCATTTTTATATTTGTGATTTTTAGATTTTGATAAAGATTTCACTATGCCACCTGAAGAAAATGAAGTGAACGATGGTAAAGAGAACCAAAATTAGTTGAAGTGATTTGGTGTTAGTTTATTTATGTTATTTGACAATTTATTACAATGATCTTTTATCTTTGTTTTATTTTATTTGAAGTTTAATTTATTATTAATATTAGAAATTAAAATATTTATAAATTTTATGTATTGATTTTTTTTAGATGTCATAACACTTACCTTGTTACAGAAAATTTTAAATAGTCCACACTATTTTTGATATTTTGTATGTCAAATGAAAATAAAAATATAAAAACTAAAGTTAAGTATTTTCTAAATGTTTTAAACAAAAAATATATACATATCCAAACTATTATTTTATCTTTTAAAGACATTTAGAAAAAAATAAACTTTATTTTCTATATTTTTATTTACATAAATAATATATTATGGGTAATTCTCCTAAATATATCATTTTCAAGTTTTGATCACGAAAATAGACCATATGGAGGAAAATGACCAAAATGTTTCATTTAATAGGTAAAATGACCTTAATACTCTAGATATATAGAAAAATAAAAAAAAAAAATTATAGTTTTAGATTATATGTTTTCAATTTCGAACTTTTTTATAAATTTTTTTTATAAAATTTTTTTTCGATTTTTTTTTATTTTTTTTTCAAATTTTCTTTTTGTACGTAATTCGAAAATACTTTTTGAAACTATTTAAAAAATTTTATTTTCAGATTTTTAATATTTATTTTCTATTTTATAAAATTTTAAATCTCAATCCCAAATCTCCATCCCTCAACTCTAAACCGGTTTGGATTAGTTAACCCTATGGGTATAAATGTATATTTACCTTTTTAATGAAACATTTTGGTCATTTTGATCCTTAGGGTCTATATTTGTGTAATAAACTTTTTTAGTGCTATCCTAGGGTATTTCCCATATATTATTATATAATAAAATTAATTCATTTATGAATCCGCGGTTCACCCGCGGTCGATCCAGTGATCCATCGACCCGGTAAGTCGTCCGGTTCAGTATCCGGATCGGGTTTAAAAACATTGATGCTAACATATGTTGTAAAACCTTTGGTGTTTTTTAATTGATTAACTTTATACAAAAATAAGAAATGCATGCTAACATAGTGCTAACATATGTTGTCCAAAAAAAAACTTTATACAAAAAAATAAAATATTTTTTCTTATGAAATGAAAAAAATTAATTCTAACCAAATTAATACTTCATCTGTTTCAAATTATAAATATTTTTGATTAAAAGCACAAGTATTAAAATATATTTTTATTTAGTATTTAATCAAACAGAAAATGTGTCCAGTCAAATAAATATTTCTAAAATTGCTTTTAATTTTTGTTTAAATATTGTTTTATCACTTTACTTTTTTAGTGGACTTTGGAAACAAATTAAATTGTGAAACAAAAAAAAAAACTTTCAAAACCACATATATATTGAAATAGAGGGAGTATATATATAGGTCACGTAAGACACGAACAACAAGTATTTGAACGCGTTTTATGATTTACCATTTAATACATAATCTGATGTAACACAGGTAAAGCTATTCATACGTATTGTTGTTTAGGGGGGCTTATTCAAACAAGAATTTGTTTGGAATTTAGTGATTTTAAAAGTTGATGGACTTTTAAAAGTTAAATCAACTTTACAAATAGTTTACATAGATTTCCATTGATTGTGATTGATCTTCATAGATTTGCATACATTTTGTTTGTTTTTTTATAAATCCTATTAAGGAAATATGTAAAAGGTTTTTTAGAAAACTTTTTAATTTTTTAAAAGCTCTCTGTAAGTAGAGACGATAGTAAGAGATGATATACGGGTCAGAGATGATGTACAACAAGTCCCTGAGAAATCTTTGTGACCAAATCAAGTCACAAGATCGATCGAGATCAACTCTTGAGGATAATCTATTGTAGCCATCTTGGACCTCATGTTGCTACGTACAATTGGAATCGATGTTCCTTAGTAACACTAGTAGCGATGAGTTGAGCCACCTCAGTCCTTCCTTCACCCACATGATCCAAGGAGATGATGAATGTTTCGGAAATGATAAATGAGTGTTGGGTAGTTTTCTGTCCATGGCAACGATAGGAGCTGCGCCTCGAAGAATGAGTTGGTAGAAAGAATGATCGTCAGCCATGAAAGACAGCTTTCCACCACTATTGCTTACGCTATTCTGCCAAGATGATGACACTCAAGCATTGATGCTTCTTGTTATGGTGTAAGAACATCATCGCTGCTTTTTTTCTTTGTATATGATTTTCTTCTTGTTACAGTTTTGAAATAAATGGGCAAATGTTGAAATTATTACTTGTTTGTGTAACGCTACGGAATCAAAAGTGTGTTTTCTATTATATGGATTTTAAAACTCTTATGGGTATACATTAGATTTTCAAAGTTGAGTCTCATGAGTAATACTCCCTCTGTTTCTGAATAAGTGTCACTTTGACATTTTTCACACAAACTAAGAAAATAGTGGAAATATATGTAAGTTGTTATTAATTACTCCCTCCGTTTCATATTAAGTGTCGTTTTAGAGAATTTTTTTCGTTACAAAATAAGTGTCGTTTTCGATTTTCAATGCAAAATTTCTTAATTTTATGCAAAATTTATTTTTCTATTGGTTGAAATATGGTTAGGTGTATAGGTAATAGTGTTTTTTATAGAAAATGTACAAAATTAATTGTTTCCTTAATCCGTGTGCCGAAACCTAAAACGACACTTATAATGAAACAGAAGGAGTACATCTTTCTGACCGATAGTATTTGAGATAAATAAAATTATTTATAAAACCAATGCAGTTTGCAATTAATTTCAGTTGAAAATAAGTATAATTTACTTTAAAATTGTAAAGTGAAATTTTTTGTGTAACAAAAAAAGAAAACTAAAATGATACTTATTATGAAACAGAGGGAATATACGTTGATAATAAGACAGCAATATGGACCATCGACATAAAAGTGTAACTAAGACAAAATCAATTGCGTGTAAAATTTTTGACCTAACAGAAAACCATGTTATAAAAAAAACATGGTTTAAACGCGCAATCAAAGATTTATCTCTCTAAAAATATATACATATTTGAATTTAATTTACTATACTTAATCGGTGTTCATCTAACTATATTGTGAATTTTCAGATGTTGCATACGTACTTAATCCGAATATAATTGTAATCAGTGACGTTGAACAATGTGTTCATGACGATATGCATGGTATAGATTCTAATAAAAGATCACAGTAGCGTCTTATAGGAAGCATTTAGGCCTGGGACGGATCGGTTATCCGGACAATTTTAAGATATCCGGATCCGGATCCTTATCCGGCGGATCCATAATTTTAATATCCTTATCCGGATCCGGGGTTCGCGGATATCCGGGTGTCGGATATCCTTCTAAAAATTATAATATCCGGCGGATATCCGGATCCGGATTTGGATCCTTAAAATAAATAAAAAATAATATTAATATATATAAAATATTAACAATAATTTAAAAATAAAAATATATATAATGTTTTTTATTATTTCTATGTATAATATTACAAAATTTACATAAAATTTATATATACTATTATAAAAATGAAAATATATTAAATAAAATTAGTTTTTATATATAGATATTACTATTTTTGAAATAGTTATTAATAAAATTTACGGATCCGGATATCCGGACTAAAAAATCAAGATATCCGGATCCGGATTCGGCTTTGACGGATCCAACATTTTACTATCCGGATCCGGATTCGGCCTCTCCGGATATCCGGATTTTCGGATCGGATCCGGATCGGATCACGGATTGAATCTGGATCTCGGATAAAAGTTCCTGGCCTAGGAAGCAATGCATCCGAGTATTGTGAAGGATTCCATGAAACTCATTTATTGTGTCTCCTGATTTGAGAAGGTTGATGAGCACTTGTGAATCACAGAGGAATTGAACATAGCGGAAACTTCTCTCCTCGGAAATGTACTAAGAAAAAGTTAGAAATTTGTATCAAACGATAAGAAGAAGAAAACTTTTAAAAGTATGTTTAGAAAATGGCCACTTGTGAAGAAATTCGTTTTGCATGTATAATTTTTTGAACGTTGCAAACTTGAGGTTTTTTCTTGTAGTCCTTATCCAATAAATTTATACTTTTTGTTTTGTATTATTAACTAATCCATATCTTGACCAACCAAAGAAATAAAAAGCTTAATCAATGTAGTAAATCAATAATAAGTTGACTAAGCCATCTCGCTGATGACCTAAATTACAAACCAAGTCACGCGATCTTTATACAAAGCGTTGGACAACTAAACTTTTTCTTTTTAAGTAGCTTAACGTTACGCAAATTAATGTCAAATATCACGAGTACTTCCCATTAGTCTTTTATTTGACTTTCGTCATCAATTTGATTTGTAAACGTTAAAATACTTATCTTCTCACGATTAACTCCAGTCGTAATAAGGGATACAAAACACATAAAATATATACATGTGGACGAAAATTAATGGATACGAAAAAATGAACAAGCTCAACTCCAATACGTAACGTGCCATTAATTTGCGCCGCAAACAATGATCCTCAACTAAAGTATTATTTCCTTGAAAGGAACAAAATGTCAACTTTATTACAGTTTATATATAATGCATATCTTCCAAAACGTCAAAATGATCATGTGTAGTCTCCTTTTCTAACATCAAATTGGTCATGCACTCTAGTTATATTATTTTGAAATTTTGTATCGCCTCCCTAACACAAATACATTATACATTATATATTACGCAGACTAGCAGGTCAAAAGATCCAGAGTAAAAAGCTTGACCTGGGAAGGTGTAGCGGCTTAAGCGGATGCCGGAGACTCTCGTCATAGTGCATCCGTAAGGTCTTCTCAACCTTCTTTTGCAAGAGAGTCAAATGCTAATGCTTCTCATCAAATGGAATCTCCTAAATGAGAAGAAGCAACTTCTGGTGTTGTTACGGTTGGATAAGATCTCCATTCCGATATATCCTTTGGTTCCAAGCGTTTTGGGCTATGATTAGAATTCTTAAGTTAGGTTTGACTGAATGGTTAGAAGTAGTTTTTTGCTCGCCTTTTTTCTTTGGTAAAATGTTAAATAAGCTTTGTACTCTTGGTTGGGGGTTTAATTAGGTTGTTTAAGAGGTAGTTTATCCCAATTCGTAGGATGAATTCGTTCTCACAGTAAAAATACAATGTTGTTTATAATTATGTAGTATATGATCTTTTAATGTTTTAGGTGCTACTAGAGTTCGATATTGTAGGTGGAGTTAAAAATTTCATAAGGTTGAAATCTTGTATCTACGGATTGGTAAATGAAAGTTAATGTTTGATTCAAAAGGATCGGAGTTAAAAGATGGTTTTCTTGATTTTAACGGACCAATCCCCTACAAACATCTGGGGAGGCAGGAGTGACCCTTTTTCTAATACTTGTCAATAAAAGAGGGCAAGGCCCATAAACGATAACGGACTTTATATAAACAGCGATAATTAAGGCCCAAAGAAGATGTCTTCGTTCTTAAAGTTTACTACGAAACCGAAACTCAAGCGGACATGGTTGAAATTTCTGCGTTGCCTATATTTTCGGTTGGTAAATTAAAGAAAAAAAAACCTCTAAAAGTTGAACCGTAGTTGTTAAAAGCGTAGTAAGGGCAGTTTGGTAATTTATGGGAGTCCACTGGTTCTCCGTAACTGTCTCAGGGGCTTCCCTCTCTTTCTTCCTCATTTCTCCTATTAGTCTTTACTCTTATATTCCATTGTTCCCATTTCCCTCTCTTAACATCTCGAGACCTTCTCTTTAACTTTAGATTGATCTCGATCTTGATCTTGTTCGACCCGGTACGTACCCCGAGCTCTTTTTGTTGATTTCTGTGATCTGCAAACCTTGTTTATCTTTTTTTCGCCATTGGATCTGCTGCATTTGATAGCTACATTTTGCCATACTTTTGGATCTGGATCTGCCTTCTTCCGATCTGGATTCCTGTACATCTTCGTACTAATCGCATAGATTTAGCTTCCCGTTTACTAAAATCTCATGAGTGTGTTTTCAAAATGATAGATCTGAATCAGTTGTTCTTTTTTAATGGATTTAACACGTGTCATCGTGTTTCCGTCTTTAGTCCATATGTTTGATTAAATTACATTTGACCCCATGAAGTTTTTCTACTTGCAAAGTTATTCACCTTTGCTTTATGCATTTTTCATGGTTGTTTATTTCTGTTGTTGCTGCAGATATTATAGCTCTCACATCACCATGGCTACATATAAGCCCAAGAACATCCTCATAACCGGAGCCGCCGGTTTCATCGCCTCCCACGTCGCCAACAGACTAGTCCGCACCTACCCTCACTACAAAATCGTGGTCCTCGACAAGCTCGACTACTGCTCCAACCTCAAAAACCTTAACCCTTCCAAATCCTCCCCCAACTTCAAGTTCGTCAAGGGCGACATCGCCAGCGACGACCTCGTCAGCTACCTTCTCATCACCGAGAACATCGACACCATCATGCACTTCGCCGCTCAGACCCACGTCGACAACTCCTTCGGCAACAGCTTCGAGTTCACCAAGAACAACATCTACGGCACGCACGTCCTTTTAGAAGCTTGCAAAGTCACTGGACAGATCAGGAGGTTTATCCACGTGAGTACAGATGAGGTCTACGGAGAGACTGATGAGGATGCTTCCGTTGGGAACCATGAAGCTTCTCAGCTGCTTCCGACTAATCCTTACTCCGCTACTAAAGCTGGTGCTGAGATGCTTGTGATGGCGTATGGGAGATCGTATGGTTTACCGGTTATAACCACGCGTGGGAATAATGTTTATGGTCCGAACCAGTTTCCTGAGAAGTTGATTCCTAAGTTCATGTTGTTGGCTATGAATGGGAAGCCGCTTCCGATCCACGGGGATGGATCTAATGTAAGGAGTTACTTATACTGTGAAGACGTTGCTGAGGCTTTTGAGGTTGTTCTGCACAAAGGGGAAGTTAACCATGTTTATAATATTGGGACGACGAGAGAGAGGAGAGTGATTGATGTGGCGAATGACATCTCCAAGCTCTTTGGAACTGACCCTGACTCCACAATCCAGTTTGTGGAGAACCGGCCGTTTAATGACCAGAGGTACTTCCTCGACGACCAGAAGCTGAAGAAACTGGGATGGTCGGAACGAACCACTTGGGAAGAAGGGCTGAGGAAGACGATGGAGTGGTACACTGAGAACCCTGATTGGTGGGGAGATGTTACTGGAGCTCTGTTGCCTCATCCAAGGATGCTGATGATGCCAGGTGATAGACTCTGTGATAACTGTGACGACGACCACAAGGATGTTGCAGATGGTAATCAGACGTTCACTGTGGTTACTCCTTCTGGAGACAACAAAGCATCCTTTAAGTTCCTTATATACGGCAAGACCGGGTGGCTCGGTGGTCTTCTAGGGAAGCTGTGTGAGAAGCAAGGGATCCCATACGAGTATGGGAAAGGGAGACTAGAGGACAGAGCTTCTGTAATGGCGGATATTCGCTGCGTCAAACCTACTCATGTCTTCAATGCGGCCGGTGTAACGGGGAGACCTAATGTGGACTGGTGTGAGTCTCACAAAACCGAGACTATCCGAGCCAATGTCGCTGGTACTTTGACTCTAGCAGATGTGTGCAGAGAGAATGGTTTATTGATGATGAACTTCGCCACCGGTTGTATATTTGAGTACAACGCTGCGCATCCAGAAGGCTCAGGGATTGGCTTCGAGGAAGAGGACAAACCCAACTTCACCGGCTCCTTCTACTCAAAGACAAAGGCGATGGTGGAAGAGCTTCTAAGAGAATACGACAACGTATGCACGTTGAGAGTGCGGATGCCAATCTCATCAGACTTGAACAACCCAAGGAACTTCATCACGAAGATTTCGCGGTACAACAAAGTGGTGAACATCCCGAACAGCATGACCATACTAGACGAGCTCTTGCCTATCTCGATAGAGATGGCGAAGAGGAACCTGAGGGGGGTTTGGAACTTCACCAATCCGGGAGTAGTGAGCCACAACGAGATACTAGAGATGTACAAGAGCTACATCGAGCCGAGTTTCAAATGGTCCAACTTCACTTTGGAGGAACAGGCTAAGGTCATTGTGGCACCGCGGAGCAACAACGAGATGGATGGTGCCAGGCTTAGTAAGGAGTTTCCTGAGATGCTTTCCATCAAAGTGTCGTTGATCAAATACGTCTTTGAACCAAACAAGAGAACGTAAAACTCTCCTTAACCATACATACACTTTCCTCTTTTTTTTTTCAATTCATTGTTATATTATATAATGCAGGTAGCTTCACTATAATGATTCATTTACTCTCATTTTTGGCACTGTACTACGAAACATATCTTTTAAAAAAAAAAAATCATATCTTTGTTACATTAACATTACAGAAATTGATTTATTTCAGTTTCTTTTGCTCTCTTATTGATTTCTACTCCTATCATAATCTGTGTTTTCATACAATGAAATATATAACAGAGAATAAGAAGAGACAATATTGACTGCTTTAACTTGTTTCCCTTTGCTTTTAAACTTGAGTATTATTTTTGTTACAAGAACAATGTAACAATTGTCTCTCATAAATTTAATCTTTCTAATGCATAAATAGAAATTGCAAACTATAGATTAAAACTCTGTACTTCAAATCTTCACCATACCTGCAACGATGAACACCAATTCATAAACACCTTCAATTTGAATAAAGATGTAAGAAAATGGGTGACTAAAAGGGTACAAGAGAGGAACAGAAGAAGCTCAGTACCTTGAACTTGTTGTTCTCTTTCACAGAGCTTGAGCATATTGTCTAGACAATGGTTGAACTTCTTGGCTCGTTATAAAATTCAAAAGGTAAAGTCAGTAGTATACTTGATGACCAATTGCTTCTAAGATATAAAGAAAGAGCCAGAGACTGTACCTTCTGCCTCTGTAGACAACCAATCATGTGCACAGAACAAAGCTTGCCTAATATCAGGGTTCAATGAACTCTTACTATCATCAATCACCGGTCTCCCAGAGTCAAACGCCGAATCAGCCCCAAGGATTGACATAGGCGTCCCAAGAATATCACGTGCCATCATAGAGAGAACAGGGTACCTCGGCGTATGAACCTTCCAGTAGTTCAAAATGTTGAACTCGCCGCTACGGGGAAAGATAGGCTCAGACAAGTACTTGTCCAAATCAGACGTTGTGTTCTGGTTCTGAGAAGTCTCGTGGAGAAACTTGTCGAATCCTTTCAGTCTGTCTCTAGCGTCCATACCACCTCTACCTAACCCTGAGCCACCAGAGAAGGAAGAGTCATCACCAATAGCTGAGCAGATCGAGTACGCATCGAGAAGCTCCTTGACACCGTTCGACACTTCCTTGATACGGTCCAGAGCCGTGCTGCCGTAGATCTTCGAGTAGTAATACTCCACCAGCTTCATCTTGAACCTTGGATCTAAAATAGCAACGATCGCTAACACTAGGCTGCATTTGTTCCAGTACTCGTCGAACTTCGCCTTCATCTTCCCGGCCAGAGAACTCAAGAAACTGTCGTGGCTCTTGCACCATTCGATCAGCTGGATGTGGATGTCGCACATCTCGGCAAAGTATACATTCGCTGTAGGACACTTGTTCCCCGAAAAATCAGCAGCGATCTCGAACACAAGCTTGAGATAACCAGCGACGGATCTCGTCCACTCCCACTCCTCGTCGGTCAGCGATGAATCAAACCCTTGGTCGTGATCACGCAAGTGGCAAAACGCGCCCTTGTACTCCAGAACGGTTTCAAGCATCTCATAAGTCGAGTTCCAACTAGCGAGAGAATCAAAAACTAACACCTTCTCGGAGTTGATTCCCGCGAGCTGAGCGATCTCGTTGAACCTCGCTTGCGTTGACTGCGAGCTCTTGACGTATCTCACGCTTCCACGAATCTTCTGGATAACGTCTCTCATAGCTTCCAAGCAGTCTTGCACAATAGCGTTCAGAAGATGCGCGGCGGATCTCATCTCGAATAACTGTCCGTTGATCAAGACCTGGCTGCTCTGAGACATGTGGTCTTTAATCCTCAGGACGATCTCATCGCTAACAGAGAAACTATCAAAGGTCACGGCGAAAAGCTTGCTCTCGAGGCTCCACTCCATCAAACACCTGATGATTACTTCCGAGAGCATGTCTTCAGTGTGAGAAGGATCCAAGGTGATGAAGTTGAGAACGGTCCTCTGCAGCCTCCACTCCTCGTCGATGTAATGAGAGGCTAGACACACGTAGCTAGCATTGTCTCTGGAAGACCACATCTCCACCGAGAGATTGATCTTACCGTATAAGTTACTCAGGGCGTGTTGAACTCTCTGCTTCTCTCTAATGTAAATCTCCATACACGTTTCCTCAATGGTGGTGTTAGCCACAGGTTCGAACAAGGGCTGGAGATTCCTAGCAAACACTTTGAAGCCAACATGATCAACCATAGATAATGGGTAACCGTGCAGTATAATCATACGTGCAAGATCAACCTGACTCCTTTCTTGACTAAACCTTCCTCCTCCTCCTCCTCCGCCGCTTCCTCTGCTCATAACAATCTCATCCCCTCTACGCTGCTCCTGATCAAACTTATTAGGCCTGATGTAACCGTCTTTAGGTTGACTCTCATCGAAACCGATGGTAGCAACTGTCACTGGATTCTCCTTCTTCCTCCTCTTGGGAGTCAGAAGCTGAGACATGTCGTGGTTGGTTCTTTTGAGACAGCGCATTAGATGGTTCCGGAGGTGAGTCGTCCCGCTGTTGCTGGAACCGCTGAGTTTCTTGTTGCACTGAATGCAAACAGCGTAGCAGACATCAGCCTTTCTCACCCTCTCAAAGTAGTTCCACACGACAGACGTCAGCCTCTTTGATTTTTGCAGGATGATCTCATTTGATTCATCCATCATACCAAACTGCACCTAAAAAATTAAAAAAAAAAAACAAAACTTTTTAGATTAAAAACAAACACTTTGAATCATCATCATCCGACAGAACCTAATCAGCATTACACAGTTATATTCAAAACCAAACACATCATCATAACAACAACAAAAGTTAGTGTAAAAAGAGATCAAATTTGTGACACAATGAGACAATTAGAGCTATAAATTCGGATCCTTTACACTGGAGAAAGAAACCCTTTTGAGATTTGCTAAGAAGACACAGTTTTTTTTTGTTTCATATGAAGAGAGTGAGAAAGGTTTGAAATTTTCGTTACCTTTGTTTATAAAAGAAAAAGGGCTTTCAGAGAATCTGTGCTACAATCGGAGGATCCGAGGAGTTGAGTTTTTAAGGGTTATTACGGGTGGGAAGAAGCTGGATCGAAGAAACATCAGATCCGATGGGTGATTCTTGCTGGGTTATAAAGACCCGATTTTTAGGGGTTCGGGTGGGTTTAACCGGAGATATATTAAGATAAACCGATCCGGTTGTTAATCCGAATCTGGCCCGGTTTACTATCATATTAATTATGATACTGGATAGAGAGATCTGATTTGGTGATCCAATCTCACATTAATTCCAGTAATATATTATTCTTTTTATATAACACATTAACCTAAAATCATAACGTCAAGAAAATATCGTAAGTTACGAATATCATTAGAAGATTTTGACTCTTTTTCTTGTCTTATTGAGAATCTTATTGTTACTTGTTCATCTTCAACGGTTTATAATATCGTCGAAATAAAGTCGTAAGCAGTGTATTTATTTCCTTACGATAACAATATCAAAAATGTCTTGTTTCCTTACGATAACAATATCAAAAATGTCTTGGACCTTATAACAATAGGTTGTAATTGGTTAACTCGTTCTAAGAATGTAGTGGAATAAATGAAATTGAAATCAATAGAATAAAGTAGAATGGAATAGTGATAATTTGAGGAATTAAACATATATATATGTTTTTTTAGTTATATTGAAATTATTTCATATCATCCATTCTTTTTTATCATGAATGATTTAAAAAATGATTCACATTTTTTCTAAGATTCTAAAAATCAGCCTAGACGGAGCCTAGGCGGTAATTCGGTACTATTCGAAACGATTTTCTTAAAATCCAATTTATATGATTTATACGATTCAAATTAGTTTTAATTATTCTAAATCGGTTTAAAACGGTTTAAATTGATTTAAATCTATCTAAATATGTTAAATTAAGAAATAATATTATTACAAATCTACAAATTTGTCTAATTTCTTATGTTTTGTATATATAATTTTGATAATGCATCACAATAATTTTATAATTAAATTTATAACTTAAAATAAGTCATATAAATGTACAGAATATATAAAACAAATCAATAATTTGATAACGCCTAGGTCTCGCCTAGGCCTCGTATAATCCGCCTAGTCGCTAATCCTCTATAAAGGTCTAGTCAATAATTCTATTTATTATGTGAGAATGTGTGGAATCAAAAAAATTGTTTTTCAGTTGACTAGTAATTTTTTTAGTACTCATGAATAACTAATTCCAGATATTCTATTAATAAAAAAACATTCCATTTACCGCGTTAGTGTTTACTTATTCTTAAATCACAAATTAGTACTTCAAAAAAAAAAAGAAACCAAAAACACTTACAAAACCATTCATATTATATGGCTCCTAAAGCAGATTCAATTAAACTTTTGCTGCATGAAAACACTACTAGTTGACAGCATTAACCACTATATCATTTTTCATTGATCTCCTCTAAATATTTCGAAGAACTTGGTGCTTGAAACACTGGTTTTATGAGCTTTAGCTTAAAACATAGAACCAGCTCTGCATATATACACACAAAAATACATTCTGCTTATATATAAAGCAATGAAAAATCTCTCTCTCGCTCAAACAATCTTTACAATTCAGGCCCCATGCATCCAGGAGGCGGGGCGCGGAGCTGATGCATGCATCCAGGAGGCGGGGCGCGGAGCTGATGCATGCATCCAAAGATCATGAACTATGTGAGCTGGTCTGTAGAGGCAGCATTGCTTTGATCCTAGGCTGTGGATGCATTATATCAGTGCGGGCCTCTCTTGGCTTTGATCCTCCTCCGCATTTGAATTCCATTATTTGGGACCGCGTTTGACCATATAAATTTTAAAATAAAAGAAAATGCAATTTTAATGAAAATATCCCAGTCAGATATGTATAACAGAGTCTGTATATCAACTAGTAAGACGTCCAACGTTTCTGATGTCATACTTGTTCATCAATGTGTAATTTATCAAGCATGCATACTAACTTATGTATACAAAGGAGAGACGTTCTGGCTCACTTTCAGAATTCGTATCATTTACATTTAGAATAGGATCATGTGAATACTCATGTGTCTCTAATGTGATCGAATATTCATGTTACTAGAACGATCTATGCATTGAGATCTACAATTCGGGGTTTAGACATAATTATATGATTTTTGTTATAAATCATGGAGTGGATTGCCATTAACCAAGACAAGAGGAGAAAGCCTGTCGGCCACATCAAGCCCAGCCGCGATCGCAAGGAGGAGAGAGAGTCGGCCAATGACCTAGCCGACTTAGAACTTAGGATGTTTTCCTTTTCTATGTTTTAGTAGTTTTCTTATTTCCCGTTGGATCAGGATTTGCACTCTTTCCTTTTATCTCTATCTTGTAATCCTTATATAAGGAACTTCTATGATTCATTAATAAACACATAAATATTAAGTCTCTAAACTCTCTAATTACAACATGTTATCAGCACGATAGACTCCCAAAATCCTGAGAAAGAAAAACCCCAAACCCCTAACTTAAAATCCATCACACATAAACCCTAAAACCGGCGCAACTTAAAATCGATCGATCTCTCAAACCCTGAGGAACCAGACGACGATCCACATATCATCTTGAAGCTCTTGACGAGACGAATCCATCAGCGCAAACGGTTCGTTGAATCTCTTGACGAGACGAATCCATCAGCGCAAACGGTTCGTCGATCCAATCTCAGACGCGCCCTCACTCGCAGAAACAGTACGCGGCGCCGTCTTGGTTTTTGGAACCCTAATCCGAACCAACAAGATTTTCTAGCCAAATTCAAATCCTGTGAAAGATAAGTTTATCATACCTTAGTTGTTTGATGATATCTTGTTCAGATTATGGTGTTCATGTAATCTAATACTCCTTGTTTTTATTTCATGAGCTGAGAGGAGTTGGTGCAAAGATCTTAACACAAAGCTATTCGCGATCCATAACATGACCATGAACCGACGATCTCAAGCTTGACCAGCCCACGGTTCTTCTCATATTGGTGGTCCATTCAACCCTACTTAAGGTTGAGGTAATTTGAAATCCTATAGAGAACCCATATCGAATTTGGATTGCTTGAAACTAATTGGAACCATAAAATCCTAATCGAAAACCTAGGATAATAGATCAATCCCTAATGAGTAAATCGAAGCTCATTATCTTAAGTTCGATATCCCCATTGAGATTGATTAAATCAATTAAAATCGAAACCTTAATAGGTTTTGAATCTCAAAATCCTAATGATCTAATGATCAAATAGAAAACCCTAGCCGCATATATGTATATTACATGTTATGCAAGAAAGCTATCAAAACCCTAAAAATTGATATAACATAAAACTGATCAATCTCATAACTAGAAATTGAATCAATTCCAACTAGAACATGTTTGATTGTTTTATTGACTGTTTTTGATCTGAATTATAAGAAACCCTAAATCTGGAATCGAAAACCCTAGAAACCTTAAAAGCTTAAATCGGTTTTGACTTCATCTGATCTATTGATCATTGAGGTTTCTAAATTGTTTTATATTGATTGATGATCTGAGATTTTAGGATTGATAGATTGATTGATAGATAGATCTGATTAAAATCCTAAGGCCTTGAAACCCTTATTCTCGTTTTATATTCCTAAAGGCCTTTAAACCTTAAATCTCACATTGCTTAAAAGATTGATTTAAAGTTTAGGAATATTTACATATTGAATGAGAGTTAGGTTGCTAGATTGCTTGATTCTAAAATCTAATGTTACCAACCTTGAATTTGGTAAAACCTAATAGATATGCAACTAAATTGAATGCATCTAGATTGATAATCTCGTTTTGTATTACTATATGGCCGTGTGGCCTAATGCATTGTTCATACTCGCGGCCTTGTGCCCTTGATTGAGATTGAAAGCTGTGTGGCTTAGTGCATATCTAAGTGGCCGTGTGGCCTAGTATCCGGATGGTTATATAAACCGGATTGCATCATGAACCAATCTTTAGGATTGTTGTATCACACCAAGATGGCCGTGAGGCCTAAGCATCACAATACTTGACCGTGTGGTCCAAGTATCATAGAGAGACTTGTGAAATCATATGCACTGATTATTTTTGAATTGGTTGCATTCTAAATCAATGAATTGATTGATAATATGATTTCAGATGCTGAGATTTGATCCCATGAATTATGCCATTCTAAATCTCTCTGGAGATAATTATCTAGAATGGGTAATGAACGCTTCAGTTACCATGAAATCAAGAGAACTCGAAAGGAGTATCATTCAGGGTGATTATGAACCTAGAAGTGAAAAGTTAAGAGCCATTACAATAATGAGCTATCATCTCACTGAGGAACATAAGAAATCAGACACGATTGGATGAGTCTCAGATACCAACACTTCAGGTCTGTGGCTGAGTACGATTTTATTTTGACCAGAATCATGTACCAACTGAAACTGTGTGGTGAAGTGGTAACAGATGAGGATATATTGTTCAAGACATATTCCACATTCCATCCAGGAGATCTGTTGTCAAAACATATCTATATAGAAAGAGATTTCACCACCTAAAATGACCTGATCTCTTGCCTAACGGTGATTGAGAATGATAAGGTACTAAAGAGGAGCAGTGAGATGAGATATCCTGATACAAATAAAACTGACATGGATCAGGATGAATCCAAGGGAGCCGTGTCCAATATAACTCAAGGAGTGCCCGGCATGTCTATTGACTAAGAGGGATCTCGACATTTATATTTTAAGTCTATGATTTTGTGATTTGCTTTGATGTTTCACGATTTTATATATATAATGGAATTGGTTTTGATTTCATTATATCTTGCATAATCTTACTTGAACATGTGAATGATTCTATTGATAAAGAATTGCCTAAAAGGCATAATACCAAGTAAGAAATTATAAAAGGGGTATAGTAAGCCTAGTAAAGAAACTATGGCTAAGGCATTGCCTAAAGGGCATTATACACACCCAATGATATGTGACCCATTGAATTATAAATGGTTTCCAAATAGAAACAATGGGAAGAAGGAAACAAGTTCCTTCGGTTTTAAAGAAAAATAAACGCCTAGGACCTTATAAGTGGTCGGAACTATACCTATGATCTCTACTGATTTAAAACTATGCTATAAGATCAGTATGATAAGAGGCAAGAGAAGTGGTGACTATACTGATATATCCCACGAAAATCGTACACTCTATGGCATGATAGGATTAGCCATCCTAGTCTAAAACTTGATGCAAAGATTAATATTGAAAAGGCACAAAGAGTTATCCCATAAAGATCTCACGTTGTGTAACATGGACACAAGGGAAACTCATTAGGCTTAATTGTCCCAAGCATCACGAAAATTATAGTATGGTCATGAGGGGGAGAGAGGATAAACCCATGATCAATACTACAAGTTCGTGTACTACTATAACGGCCAAACAATAAAGGCCATTACCCGGCCAAAGAGGCCATTACTCGGCCGAAGAGACCATGAGAGACAACATCCTTCAGCCGCAAAGGCAAATAACCGGCCTCGTGTACTACTATGGTCTAAAACCATGTTTAGGACGGCCAAACCATAAAGGCCATTACTTGGCCATGTTATAAATGGCTCGGCCATAACCGGCCGGAAAGGCCATTACCATAAAGGATCGGCCATGTAAGCCATTATTTATAAGACTAAGATTCCAAAGTCTATAAGCTTGGAGACATTATGTTTTACATGTATAGAATGATAATATAATCATATGCATCAGGCCATATAAGTGAGCATAGATATATTCCCATCTCAGATTGAATACGGGTCATAAAACCAGACATACACCATCTTAAGAGATTTTGAATAAACCACCACATACATATGTGTGCCGTCTAAGATGGAACCTCGGAAGAGGATTAGGAATATATAAGAAAAGGACTTTCTCCACGAAATCAAAAGGACCGTGATCCAAAACATGGGTGATAAAAATAGTGGCCATGTACGGATTGCATGAAACAAATGAATCCGAATATTCGATATTAAAGGAGAAAGATTATAAGCTGGATAAAAGAAAGATTAAAGAGTAAAAGAATGATAAGAATGGTTTTAACCATCATTGTCTTGGCAAGATCCTCGGACTATACATTATGATTTAAGACGTCCAAAGAAAGACTATACAAAGTTAGATAATCGAAAAGCCAGACACTGACCCGAAAAGAATGACTAGAGTCATAACCAGCTTAGCACCAAATAAATGTCTTAGAAGAGACATAGTCAAGTTTCTATAGAGTCTATACAAGATAGACCAAGTGTTCCATAAGATAAAGGAATCTCAGATAGAAAAATGGTGCATAGAATACAGATCCGAGATTATAAGAGAAACCATACCAGACATTTTGAGAAAAGGCTGCGCAACTACACATCTAAGGTACCAAACCATGTAGTCTTGGGACGCCAAGCTACTAGGTAATAAAGGTCCTGGATAATAAGATATCAAATATATAGATCATGTCTGGAACATAATGGAACCACATGAAAGTGTCGACACACACACACATAAAGAGTATTTGTATAAAGATACATAAGAGAATATCACTTGAACATAAAGATATAAGCGAGGATCATGAACCCACGAATGAGTACTCATACAATCATAAAGAATAAAGATTAGATTGAAAGATAAACGTGGAGGTTCAAAGTATCTAAAAGAGAGATGGGCGTATTGGCCATATACATATACAGAAACGTCATCTGATAAAACCAGTGAAATAAATGGATCTTGTGAGAAGTAAAGAAACCGTGAGAGATGTACATGATGTAAAGGTGTTCATGTTTTCCTACAAACAGCATTAGATTATAGCTTGTTACACAAGGTACTCACAGAGATCAAAGGAACAGATTATAAGGAGATAAACTCCTATGTGGTGGTTGCTGCTACAGATTTCGAAATTGACAATGGTCTGGTCATAAGAAAGAAATTAGATACAATGATGTAGTAGCATATGGATCACTGGATAATATTGAAAGAAGAGCTTTGTTCCTAAGCTGATTCATGGACTGAAACAAAAGCAGCTGCATATAGTATGTAAAAGAAAGTGATCACGCATGATCTTGGAGTTGTATAAAAGACAATCCAATAACAGTCCATAAACATTTGAAATCCCTTGTGTTTTATACTAAACCTAAAAGGAGGTTAGTAGAACTATGTGGGTGTGCGGCTAAAAGCATCCGGCTCTTCAGCTAGACACGACCGGCCCTTCAGCTAAAGGCGTCCGGTTATTCAGCTAAAAGCGTCCGGCCCTTATCCTTTGATCACGGGCTAGTAGAAAAGATCAACCATCAGGTTGCAATTCGACACCAGATTCCTTAAGTAAGGATCCGGCATAGCAGACCGGTCTGCTGCTGTATAAACTCCACAAAGTTTTGTCGTAAGGATAAGAGGAGATGTTTAATCTATCCTTCCCTGTCGGATATAAAGTATTATAGTCCATAAGCTCATGAAAGCCGAGATTCATGACCTAATAATATATACTTAGCGTGTGATATGATCCACAGCAACTAAAGTCATGAGACGCCATCATTAAGAAAGGAATGCAAAGAATAATGAATACGGCATTACCTACGGCAAAGAAATCGATGTCCACATCCATGAGAGTGTTCGGCCGCAGAGCCATAATAAGAGATTATAAACTCACAGCAATGATCATTGATCTTGAACACTCATGAGACAAGTAGTAGACACGTATGGACGAGGTCTATGACCCGAACATAGATCGACCCGAACATAAATCGACCAGATTGATACATGGTCGATGGTAATTATAATGGCCAAAGTAAAGAGCAGTTGATAGTAGACAATCACGCCTAGACCATGGACACATGCAAACACGATTTGCAAAGACCCAATAGTGATCTCCGAGGACAATATGGTTCATATTGTTTAGCACACATGCTTTACCGAGACACTGAATGTCAAAATACATGAGAGACGACCTCAGAGGTCGAAGTGGTCTAGTTACGGCTTAATAATGAAACTGGCCGATTACTCCCTTCCTACATATACAGGAAATATCACGCATCAGATGCGTAGAATGTAGAACCTACAGTGAGGTTCATATCAGGGGGAGTAGTGCGTGTTGTACTCTTTCTCCTTCATCATGGTTTTGTCCCACTGAGTTTTCCTGATAAGGTTTTAATGAGGCAACATGAAGCGTACTACAGATCATGTATGGTTATGGCATCCAAGGGAGAGTGTTATAAATCATGGAGTGGATTGCCATTAACCAAGACAAGAGGAGAAAGCCCGTCGGCAACATCAAGCCCAGCCGCAGCCGCAAGGAGGAGAAAGAGTCGGCCAATGACCTAGCCGACTTAGAACTTAGGATGTTTTCTTTTTCTATGTTTTAGTAGTTTTTTTATTTCCTGTTAGATTAGGATTTGTACTCTTTCTTTTTATCTCTATCTTGTAATCCTTATATAAGGAACCTCTATGATTCATTAATAAACACAGAAATATTCAGTCTCTAAACTCTCTAATTACAACAATTTTGTAATAGACAACAAACAAACTTCTTTTTGAAGTTGTTTAGCCTAGCCCTAATTAACAACAAGTATTCACTCGCACACTGAAAAACTGAAGGAGAACAATATGTTACTCCCTATGTTTTTTAATAAGTGTTACTTTGACATTTTTCACACAGATTATAAAAGTGATTAAAATGCATTTAAATTGTTATTAATTACACCTCTTTGACCATTAGTACTTTAGATAAATAAAATTATTTATAAAATCAATACAATTTGCAATTAATTTTCAGCTGAAAGTAAGTATAATTTGCATTGAAATTCTAAAATGACATTTTTTGTGTAACAAGAAAGAAACGTTAGAATGACACTTATTATGAAATTGAAAGTAAAAAGTATAATATATTTTTTTATACAATTTGATATCTAATAGATATAGAGTATAATAATAAGTAGTCACATTCATTGTAATATATTAAATTTCTCCTAGAAAATAGTATTATTTCATAGATTTAATATAGATATTTGCATGTAGCTTTTTACATATATAAGAAGGCAATATCACACATTAACATTATATATATATATATATATATATATATATATATATGTTTTTGTTTTAACATCTACTTTAATTTTATACACACATGTGTTCATACATCCATATGACACTGAGGTAACGAAAATGATACATAATCCTGAAAAAGTAGATAATCATTAATAATATATATATCCCTTTTATTTAGTTTCTATATTTCATATTTTGAATTCACTTTTAAAAGTATTACCAGAATTTCTTGTTTCCTTTAAGACAATATTTTGTACTTTGTTAGTTCTTGTAAAAAATCATGTTTTTCTTTTTCTTTTCGATTAGGCGTATCATATAATACATTTCTCTTATTTTCATAAAAAGAAAAAAGTAGCTGGATATTTCACGTACAGTTTCATTTGCAAAATAGTTATTCATATACAACGTATATATATATATATATATATATGTGTGTGTGTGTGTATGTGTCTATCTTCTCAACATCTCCTAAACACAAAAAAAGATAATCAAAAAGAATTTCTCACTCGATTAATCATAACATTTTCTTGGTATCATATGGATCTGCGGTTTCTATGTTCTCTTTTGTTGGTTTTTGTCGTAGAAGCGACCACAACCAAGACCAAAGGTGCATACATCAAACTTCTTAACATTTGATTATTTTCAAAAACGATATTTTTATTAATCGCACTCTAAATCTTTTTTTATTTTTGTAAAATAAGCTTCAAAGAACACAACAGTTCCGGCACTAATAGTATTCGGAGATTCGATAATGGATACTGGAAATAATAATGACATTCCAACTCTTCTCAAGTCTAACTTTCCTCCTTATGGGAAAGAGTTTCCTGGTGGTATTCCTACCGGTAGATTTTCAGATGGAAAAGTTCCATCAGACATCATTGGTATAAAAAGTTTTATAATTCGTTTATGTTTTTGTCCCATTTTTAATGTACACATATTAAAAAATATTACAAAAATAATCAGCGAATAAATTGGGGATAGCAAAGACGATACCACCATACTTAGGCTCAAATCTAAAGCCAAATGATCTTCTTAAGGGTGTAACCTTTGCTTCTGGAGGTTCCGGTTATGATCCATTAACATCTAAACTATTGGTATAAAATATTTATACATGTTATTTTCTTTTAGTTGTTATTATAATCTTTTTTAACTTTCTTACAACTTTTCATATTTCAGTCTATAATACCAATGTCAGATCAACTCGAATATTTTGAGGAATATTTGTCAAAAATTAAGCAACACTTTGGAGAAGAAAAGGTTAAGTTTATATTGGAGGAAAGTGTGTTTCTAGTGGTCGCTAGCAGTAATGATCTCGGCGAGACTTATTGGGCTCGATCGCTTGAATACAGTCGTAACGCATATGCTGAATATTTGGCAGACTTGGCTTTAGAGTTTATCAAAGTGAGTTTTTATTTCGTTTATACTTACCCACAACATATAATTATAAAACTAATTGAAAATAATATCTCAATCCTTCAACATTTTAGAAATTATCTGGACTCGGAGCTAAAAAAATAGGAGTGTTTAGCGCAGTGCCAGTTGGATGCGTACCTGCACAAAGAACATTCTTTGGAGGTTTCAAAAGAGAATGTTATGAAACTTTGAACAAAATGGCAATTCATTTCAACTCAAAGTTATCATCTAGTATGGATGCTCAACAGAAAGAGTTGCCCAGTAAACTAGTATATATTGACATTTACGAAACTCTTCATGACATCATGACAAACTCTTCAAAATACGGTAATCATATGATACGAATAGCATTCTTTTTTATTTCATACATTAATGCTAATACTAGTGATATATTATGCATGGCTTTTGTAATTTTATAGGGTTTAAAGTAGCAGATAAAGGATGTTGCGGTACAGGAAGAATTGCTTTAGCTGTATTGTGCAACAAACTTACGCCTTACACGTGTTCGGATCCATCGACTCATGTGTTCTTTGACTCTTATCATCCGACTGAAAAAGCTTACCAAATTATCACTGATAAATTGATGAAAAAATACCAGAAGTACCTTAGCAACTGAATATGTTCAGTCCTGTGATGATATTAGTCTGAGGAATGTTCTTTTATATCTTTTCTACAGTAACGATGTATTTCAACCCAAAGTGTTTTTTTAATTTGATTTATGATAACAATGACTTCTTTTATCTCAGCCGACTATTTAACTATACGACGTATCTTTTGCGATATAATGTTAAACCATGTTTTGGGTAACGGACAAACATCATGAACTTACGAGACGTTGGAGCTATGTGTTGTTTTTGGATGCTTGCCGTAATAAAATATATGTATTCTGTTTTTAATTGGTTGATAACTTGATATGAAAGAAAAATAAAACTATACAAAGTCGCAGATGTTTTTGTGCTTTCCTCAACTTTATGAGAGTTGCTGGTGCGTTTTGTTAACCAGTTATCCGGTACGGTACGGAATGAATTGAGCGAGATTCCGGTTAGGAAAAACCAACTGCTTCATATAAGTCACGGCATTGACTTAGAGCATCTTTTATCCTACATACCCATCAAGAGGGTCTCTTAATTGTTTTTTAATACTCCATCTGTTTTATTATAAATGTCGTTTTAGGTTTCGACACACAGATTAAAGAAACAATTAATTTTGTATATTTCTTATAAAAACACACTATTACCTATACACCTAACCATATTTCAACCAATAGAAAAATAAATTTTGCATAAAATTAATAAATTTTGCGTTGAAAATCGAAAACGACACTTATTTTGTAACGAAAAAAATTCTCTAAAATGACACTTAATATGAAACGGAAGGAGTTTAAAGAATAAAGTTGATTAAGAGACTTAGTTAAGAAACTTGAACTTTTTATGTCTCCATTGCAAGTCTCTTATTTTAGGATTCTTAAAATAAAATAATATTAAACATTTTTTATTAAAATTAAAAAAAAAAATTACTAAATAAAACATAGTAAAAAATAACATTCTAAACATAGATTTTTTTAAAAAAAACATGAAAACAAAGATTATTAAAATAAACGAGAATTATTTGAAAAAAGTATCCGAGATCAGTTGTTATCTTCATCACGTCCTTGTTGGAACTCTGAAACATCAAATTGAGTATATCCATCTCATTCGTCTTGTACTATCATACTATGGAGCTTGACATCCGTGATAGAAGAAAACAAGACAACAAGGAGAGAACAAGACCACAAGAAAACATGACAAACGCAGAAACTATCATGTTTAAAGAAACTTGACCTACAAGTTAAACTTCGAGCATATCAAACTCTTTTCAGATCACAGGCTTTGTCCATCATTAACAAAAACAGAGTAGTCTTATGTTACTCTGTGGAAAGATGCAAGACAACAAAAGAAACAGAGCATAGTCCAATCCAAGTGTGAGTATCTACAAAGTATCGAAACTTCAAAAAATAATTATCTCAGTCTTTACTCTGAAACCGGTAGGCAATGCTGCAACCTATAGCCTCATAAGCTGACCCGATTCTGCAGCCCCATTGATCTCTCCATAGCTTCAGCTCAGTGTCATACCACATCAACCGAACCTAGAGTAATAAACGTAAAGCACATTGTCCATAACACACACGCCAGTTCTCCACCATTTATCTTTTGGCAAATCAAAAACCTCACAAGAGCCATCTCTAATGTCGTAGCAAACAGTGATGGCTGCAACAGACATTAACGCGCAAACCTTCCTGTCTAACGACACATTAGCAGTCAAAATAAACGAAAATTCTAGCTCAGGACTCGGCGCTGGCTCCCAAGTTTGCGTCTTTACGTTGAGTGATTCAGCTTGATGTATCTCATCGTTTACATAGCCTTCGACCACAGAAAATAACAACAAACAAGAACAAGAATGAGCAAAAATTGATGAGTCCAGTTTCATTCTCTACTCACTCATTTAGAATCCTGATTATATGAGTCCTTATGACACATCCTTTGACCGAATTTTTTGTTTATAAGCCACGCTCTGTTCAATTTCACAATGCATAAATCCATCAGGTCATTGTATATACTCCCCAAAAACTAGAGCCAAGAACATGATCAGAGAATGACTTCTAAACAATGAAAACAGTAAGTACTGGCACAGAGAACTAGAGAAGATATGATGGAACCTGCTAGCCCACTACAATACAGATTTTTAACCAAACCCCAAGGCTTAACCAAACGATTTAAACACCTTGCATCTGCTAAGCAACTCAATATTAATCTATTTTACACAGACACTCCTGTATGTGAGCTAATATCTTTTAGAATGCAAACACCAAAGGTCTTACCAGCACATAAGAAGAAAACTAACACTAAATTTACAAATCTTTAGACAGTGCAAGTCTCATTACCTTAGCTACATGCTCTAAGGTGAAAGCCTCTGGTACAATTGGTCCTCTCAGCCTGATCTGAACATAATCACTACTCCCTTTCAAAGCAAAACACTGTCCAGGCTCCCCAAAACTCGGAGACAACATCTTAACCGCATTGGTATGAGCCTTCCGACCGGTTGTCGCAAACCAGCTACTCCCTTTCCCAACGAGATACGGATCCGAATGTTGCATCACAAACCCACCACCAGACGCCAACGCATAGTCCACTCTCCCGAGCCCATCAGCAGCATGCTTCTCAATCTCCTTCTCCATCATATCACGAGCGGAGGCCCTTAACTCATCGATGCTAACCTCGCTGAACGCGGAACCATCGACGTTGCCTTTCTTTATCTCCTCGTAAACCCTCTCGAGACAAAAGGTTTCGCATTTACTTCTTCCACCGACTTCTCTAGCGACTCGGTCTTGGACTCTATCTTCTCCAGCTCGTGAAAGCCAGAAGCTTTCGCCTCGAGCTCTTGCCGCAACGCTTTGGATTCCTTCTCGATCTTCTTGTCGAACAACTCGACTTGAACCTGCATCGTTGCCTTCACGAGACCGTCTACTTCCACGATTCGGCTCTCCAATCCAGAAAACGAGGGAGACGTCGTTGGAGAAGGAGAAAATACTTTCCTCGCCGCTTGAATCAACCCAGCGATGATCAGAACCGCCACGAGCGCGCTGCTTCGCGAAGATCCTCGCCACTCTCTTCCATCTCGCTTTCTCGATGAAGGAGAGGTTCGTTCTCTGAATAGAGAGATACAGATGAACGCCAAACTTTCTCAATGCATGACAGGTGTCTTTTAAGAGACGTATCTTCCATACCAATTAAAGAAACGTTTGTTCTATTAACATTTAATTTTCCTTTTCTTTTAATACCAATTGCATTAAGAAACTCTATCATGATTCTTGGATAACGACGCTCATAGAGCACCATTAACCAGGGTTTTTAAGAAGGTTTTTAAAAATAATGAAGCATTTAATTAAATCAAAACTAAAGGAAATTGCAGTTATAGATCCTTAATATAGGATTTCTGTTACCGATTACGAAGGGGGTTTCTAAGCCACGCGTCAGCAAACTAAATAATGAGGCATTTTTTTTCTCTCTCCTCTTCTCTTTCTTGCCTCGTCTTCTCCGTCTTCTCCGCGGGCGACGATGGCTTTTCGTTCTCTCCTTCACACCTACAAGGTTCAAACGAAAGCTAAAACCCCATCTCACTTCGTTAAGCCTCCTCTCTACTCGATAAATCTCTCTCTGTCTCCTTCTCCGTAGATCTCTCATTCGATCGGATGATCTCTCTCCTCCGTTGAGTTTCAGAACTTCTCTGTGGAGATCGATGGCCACATCCACTCGAAAGTGAGTTTGATTGTATTTTTGAATTTGTTGGAGCTTGATTTAATAATGGTGTTCTTTCTTGCAGTAAACCACATGTAAATATGGGAACAATTGGGCATGTAGAACATGGGAAGACTACTTTAACTGCTGCAATCACAAAGGTGATTCTTTTTTTTACATTGATGAGAGTTTTTTAATTGGGAGAGCCTCTTTTGTTTTTTTTTTAAGTTGAGAAATGGATTCTACTTATTGTTTAGGTTCTTGCTGAAGAGAGAAAAGCTAAAGCTATTGCCTTTGATGAAATTGATAAAGCTCTCCAAGCCAATGTTTTTGCTCCAGTCTGATTCGGATGGTCAATCTATGTTAAGATTTGATCTCGGCATGATCTTAATCGCAACCGATGAGTTCTCAGCGGGAAATAAACTTGGACAAGGTGGATTTGGATCTGTCTACAAGGTATGAACTTTTCATTGTAAAATATGTTTTCAAAACATCTATATTTTTCGATGATGTCATACCGGTTTCAGGAGATTTTACCGAGCGGACAAGAGATAGCGGTAAAGAGATTAGCTGGAGGGTCAGGACAAGGAGACTTAGAGTTCAAGAATGAGGTTTTACTCTTAACGAGACTCCAATATAGGAATCTGGTTAAGCTTCTTGGCTTCTATAATGAAGGAGATGAAAAGATTCTTGTTTATGAGCATGTCCCTAATTCAAGTCTTGATCACTTTATTTCGGTAAGCCTTGGCACGACCAATTGTAATGTATTTTCATTACAAGACTTTTATCAGACTAAAGAAAAATAAATCCTTTTTTTCTTTGTGAATCTGTAGATGAACACAAACGTTGGCTACTTACTTGGGATTTGAGGTGTAGAATCATAGAAGGAGTTGCAAGAGGGCTTCTTTATCTCCATGAAGATTCTCTTCTGGATCAAAGCTTGAAGAGTTTAAGACACTTGCAAAGCTTGCTTTATCTGACTCTGTTACTACAACATCAAGGGCCTCAAACCTGATCCATCTGGTATTTCTCTGAACAAAGACTTAATATAAAATGTGGCCAAATGAAAATTTTCTGCATTAGAAATTGCTATCATTTTCCAATACATAATATAAAAAAAAGAAAGGTTTTTATGTAAGGAGACTTTTTGCCGGTCATATACTATTTTTTTGCGCATACTACTGAACTTGGAGAACAAGAAAGTTGCGTTTCCTTCTAAGACTTTTTCTTGTGCTCAAAGATGAGATTCACGAGAACGTATTTCATAGTATTATGATACATATGTATAAGTAATATTTCAATTATGCATAAAATAAGAACTATTGATTAAGAAACTCTTAATGGAACACAAAATCTATGGGTTTCTTAACTAAATTTCTTAACTAATTTCTATCAAAAACTGCAGTTTGGTCAGTCAATATGGAATGGCAACAGCGGACGCACATGCAGGCCTGCCCCTGAATATTTTTGAGGCTGAAGCAAACAAAGTTAAGTTCAAAAAAAAAAGCAAACAAAGTTACAAACATTACGAACTTATCAATACATATTATTTAAAAAAACAAGAAGAATAGAAAACAAAAAGTAATAAATATTCGAACCCTCCACCGACTGTAAACCAAACTCAAGCTCTCAACTGAGCTATTGAATAATTTGGGAGACAGTGGGCCCGACAAATAATTATTTATACAGGGCTGCAGCCACATCGTTCTCCGGCTTATCCTAGACCGGCACTGCACACAAGGATAATCGTTAGAGCTGGTACTCTTGCAAGTACTGGGGAAGTCAGTCTTCCTTTTTTGTCCAGCTTAATACTTTCGAATTCTGAATCTTCCTGATATACAATACAAAGAAGACAGACTTTTGTATAAAGTATATTTCATGTACACATGCCTGAAAAGACACTGGTTTGCCCCCTTGGAAATTTAGGCCATATTTATCGGGAGTTCTTAGAATAAAAATTTTACCGTAATATAAGAATCGCTTTTTAACTTTAATTAAAAAAATTAAAAACCGTCTCTTAAAACTTTTATTTAAAAGTCAATTTTTAGTTTTTTTAGTTAAAAATTAAGAGACGGTTTTTATATTACGCTGAGAATCTCATCTCAAAAATTCTCCAATAAACATGTCCTTAGAGGTATCTCAAAGAATACCTCATATTAAAAGAAATGAAAATTAATATATAAAGAGGATAGATGGAGTAAATATACCAGAAATGTTTCTTTATGAAGAGATGTTCTTCACTTTTTTCAAGAGACTATTCTACATGTGTGTCTTTTTCATTAGTAAATCACATATATTTAAAATTTAATAACAAAATAAAAATATATTAATTAAATATAGATAAGAGACTCTTGAGAGTTTTTCATTGCTAATATGATGCTCTTATATATAGTTTTAAGACTTTAAGCCATTAATCCCCACAAGTCGGTGGACCCGCACGTATATGGCTCACACTACGCTAAAAGACTACTCAGCAGCTGTTTCGACTTTCAACCAATCTGGCGAACGTTAATTTAAAAATGATAACAGTAATAAAAAAATTCTAAACCTTATACTGACTGTCATACAAAAGCATACAAATGTATTCATTTACTATATGTTTAATGGGTCAGAGACAGTTGGAGTTGGATCGTAGGGTTAATGAAGAGGAACGTTAAAAATATATTAAAATGAGCCAACTACGTACAAACATTAGTTTATTATTATTTTTACCTAAAGTAAATCTCTTTTTAGTTTGTTCAAATTTGACCCGAACAAACTACATTTTATCTAGAACTTGGGTTTTAATGTGATGACTAAACAAAAAAGTCATTGAACCATTTTAAATTCATAAACAATATTAAAAATGAATTAATTTGTGGAGCAGATGCTTAATGAGAAATTGTTAGGTTAGAAGCTAAAGTACTTCTTTAAAACCGTAAGGTCCCACTGAATATATGACTTAAAGTTTGAGAATTTGTTATTGTTCTATTTAATCACTATCTAATATGTCCTTAGAGCATCATTAACGCAGGGTTCTTAGCACAGGTTTCTTATCAGAATATAAGAACCCGACTCTTAACTTTTAACTGAAAAATAGAGTTTTAAGAGCCGACACTTAACTTTTTCAGTTAAAAGTTAAGAGTCGGGTTCTTATATTCTGTTAAGAACCTTGTACTAAGAACCCTGCGTTAATGATGTTCTTAGTCCAATAAGAGTGGCTATGACTTGTTTTGAGATTCTTTCTTCGATCAAAAGGCTACGTTTGATTCAATGAACTAATGTTGATGGATAGGATTTCTAGGAGCAAAAATATGATTTGCAGAGATGATAGGAAAACGTGCCATGTTGTTACTGGTACTATTATATCATTGCGATCTTTCAAAAACATTTTGAGTTAATTCTTTTTTTTTTTTGATCAATACATTTTGAGTTATTCATATTTTAAGAAATGACTACAAAAATAATAGCAATCAGTTAGCGTAAATTTCATGAGTTTCATCTATGTCCAGCTAGGAGAAAGTCTTTAACAAAAATATAAATAAAAGAAAGTTGACCAGCTAGCAATACGGGAACCTTGCTCTTTCAAATAAGTAATCCTAAACATATACGTAATACATGGAGAAACGGGACATATTCAAAAGAAAAGCATACCTAATACACGATTTATCAAAAAGAAAAACTTACGTAATCCACGTACTGTCAGTCTTACGTACATACATTTCATGGAAGCTATGAGATAACTTTTTATATATTATCATATATATATAATCATAGAACTACCAAGGAAAAGTCTAACAAATAAAACTTTTGAATCATGTAGTATGAGTTTAAAATTATAGGCTCAATTTTCGCTAAGAAAGATTTACTCTTTTAAAGAATTAATTCAATACTCTCTCCGTATACAAATATATGATATTTTAGTTTTTTTCTTTGTATACAAATGTAAGATGTTCTACTTTTAATTAATGCAATTTGCTGTAAAAATAAAAAATAAATCAAAATGAAAAAATGCAAGTGGTTAAATTTTAATGAGAATCAAACAAAACTTTAAACTAACTAAAAATAAAACCAAAAAGTAATAGACAAAAGAAAATATTTAATTTCTGTTAATATGTGAATAACCTTAAAACATCGTACATTTATATCCAGAGAGAGTATTAATTAATTTGTGCTTACTATGAAAATGTACGGGATTTTGGATCAAGAACTCTCAATCATTAGAAAAATCATATAATGATAGAACTCTAGTTCACATATTAGAGGAATAGCACTGATCACAGGATTCGCGACCTAGAGTCAAAAAACAATCGCAACAGCTATTTTATGGGAAATTAGACTGTATAACCCAAAAAAGCATAATTTACTAATTAGTCAATTGACTTAACTGACCGATACACCGCTTCTTTTTATAAAAAATAGTCATATTACCCTCATAAATAACCGGGAAAACCTGCAAAAAAAAATTTAAATAAATAATTATTGTGGCAAAATTACTCGTGTCTATATGTTAGTCACATCCTTTGATATTCACATATATCTGTAAATGTTACTTTTTATTAGTAAATATTGGGAAGGTTAATCAATTTTGTTCAGATACGTAGTCATATTACCCTCACGGCGAAGGGACGGTGAAGAATAGAGTTTCAACAAATGTGGCAAGATAAATGAGACTTGTTTTAAGAGAGACTCAACTCGTGCGGCGTGAGGAATGTGAAGTTTATGGGCTGTTGGCATCAAGTTTGGCAAAAAAGACGGTATAAATTGTGACGGTGAGTTGAAGGCCCTATTTTTCATGCGATTCCGAGAACGTGTAGTATCCAAGGAAACTTTACGGAGGTTAGTTGGTTTATTTTTCTTAGATTCTTTGCACATAGACACTACAAGAAAACAGCGGCATACCGAGGGAAAAAATCGTCGGTATATCGTCGGAATAACGTTATTCCGACGATATACCGACGATTTTTTCCCTCGGTATGCCGCTGTTTTCTTGTAGTGTCTATGTGCAAAGAATCTAAGAAAAATAAACCAACTAACCTCCGTAAAGTTTCCTTGGATACTACACGTTCTCGGAATCGCATGAAAAATAGGGCCTTCAACTCACCGTCACAATTTATACCGTCTTTTTTGCCAAACTTGATGCCAACAGCCCATAAACTTCACATTCCTCACGCCGCACGAGTTGAGTCTCTCTTAAAACAAGTCTCATTTATCTTGCCACATTTGTTGAAACTCTATTCTTCACCGTCCCTTCGCCGTGAGGGTAATATGACTACGTATCTGAACAAAATTGATTAACCTTCCCAATATTTACTAATAAAAAGTAACATTTACAGATATATGTGAATATCAAAGGATGTGACTAACATATAGACACGAGTAATTTTGCCACAATAATTATTTATTTAAATTTTTTTTTGCAGGTTTTCCCGGTTATTTATGAGGGTAATATGACTATTTTTTATAAAAAGAAGCGGTGTATCGGTCAGTTAAGTCAATTGACTAATTAGTAAATTATGCTTTTTTGGGTTATACAGTCTAATTTCCCATAAAATAGCTGTTGCGATTGTTTTTTGACTCTAGGTCGCGAATCCTGTGATCAGTGCTATTCCTCTAATATGTGAACTAGAGTTCTATCATTATATGATTTTTCTAATGATTGAGAGTTCTTGATCCAAAATCCCGTACATTTTCATAGTAAGCACAAATTAATTAATACTCTCTCTGGATATAAATGTACGATGTTTTAAGGTTATTCACATATTAACAGAAATTAAATATTTTCTTTTGTCTATTACTTTTTGGTTTTATTTTTAGTTAGTTTAAAGTTTTGTTTGATTCTCATTAAAATTTAACCACTTGCATTTTTTCATTTTGATTTATTTTTTATTTTTACAGCAAATTGCATTAATTAAAAGTAGAACATCTTACATTTGTATACAAAGAAAAAAACTAAAATATCATATATTTGTATACGGAGAGAGTATTGAATTAATTCTTTAAAAGAGTAAATCTTTCTTAGCGAAAATTGAGCCTATAATTTTAAACTCATACTACATGATTCAAAAGTTTTATTTGTTAGACTTTTCCTTGGTAGTTCTATGATTATATATATATGATAATATATAAAAAGTTATCTCATAGCTTCCATGAAATGTATGTACGTAAGACTGACAGTACGTGGATTACGTAAGTTTTTCTTTTTGATAAATCGTGTATTAGGTATGCTTTTCTTTTGAATATGTCCCGTTTCTCCATGTATTACGTATATGTTTAGGATTACTTATTTGAAAGAGCAAGGTTCCCGTATTGCTAGCTGGTCAACTTTCTTTTATTTATATTTTTGTTAAAGACTTTCTCCTAGCTGGACATAGATGAAACTCATGAAATTTACGCTAACTGATTGCTATTATTTTTGTAGTCATTTCTTAAAATATGAATAACTCAAAATGTATTGATCAAAAAAAAAAAAGAATTAACTCAAAATGTTTTTGAAAGATCGCAATGATATAATAGTACCAGTAACAACATGGCACGTTTTCCTATCATCTCTGCAAATCATATTTTTGCTCCTAGAAATCCTATCCATCAACATTAGTTCATTGAATCAAACGTAGCCTTTTGATCGAAGAAAGAATCTCAAAACAAGTCATAGCCACTCTTATTGGACTAAGAACATCATTAACGCAGGGTTCTTAGTACAAGGTTCTTAACAGAATATTATTAATAATGAATCAAATTTTAATGAAAAAAAATACGTTTAATTACCATGTTTGACCCCGTCCATGTGGATACGGAGTGAGATAGGGAAGATGGTCACGACCGGGCTGTCGAACCAACTCCGCAACACTCATCACTCCCGGAGGACCCGGAGGAGCAGGAGCGGGTGCAGCAGCGGGAGCGGGAGGATCAGGAGCGGGAAATGGAGACGGAGATGTATGGTAGGAGTTGTGGGGCGAAGCGGAATCCTGAATCTGGCTGCAATCCCGAGACTGGCTCCCCGTACCACCACGACCACGACGCTGTCGAGGCCGGGTCTGATCATCATTAGACCTGTAAATTAAAAAAAAATATTTAAAAATTAGTTCTAATAATTTTAATAAATAAAAAACATATTTAAAAAAATAGTTTTTAATCACAAAAATATAAATAGTTTAATAATTACAAAAAATAGTTTTAATAAATAATCAATAGTTTAATAATTACAAAATATAGTTTTAATAAATAAAAAATAGTTATTAATAATTACAAAAAATAGTTTTAATAATATTAAAAATGTTTAATAAATATAGAAATTTATATTATATATATATATTTTTTTTTTCTTTTAAAAAAAAATCCCAAATAATAGTTTTTAATCGCAAAAAAGTTTTATAGATATTAAAAATGTTTAATAAATATATAAATGATTTTATAATGAAAAAAATAGATTTTATATACAAAAAACGTTTTCATATTATATATACATAATTATCAATTAGATTTTTATAACCACAAAATTAATAAAAACTAAAAAAAAATTCCAAATCAAGTGAATACCATAATCAAACTTGATTTTACACAATCCTACCATTCACCCTAACAAAAATCTATAAATATCATTCCAAAATCATCAAATCTACTTAAAAACCTAACAAATCTAACCTAAGAGAGTGGGATAGGGTTCATACATGATGCAGTGACTGAAATTGAGCAGGATTAGGGTGGATTCGCCGGAAATCGTCGAGAGAGAAGGGAGGAAACGACGGAGAGGAAGTTTGGTCCTTCGGCGGAGAGAAAGAGAGAAATGGGGAAGAAGATCTGGTTCGACCTAATAAAATGAGGCGTCCGACGGAAAATGTCCGTCGGAATTTCCTCGGAATGATTAAATATTTCCGTCGAAATTTTCTCGGAAATCATTAATTCAATTTTCGCAAAATATTTGGCGGCTTGGTTTACCCGGTTAAAGGAAAATATTCCGACGAACCATGTTTCCTCGGAATACCCTCGGTAATTACCGAGGAAATTCCGAGGAAACAGGGTTTGGGGTTTCAAAACATCGATTTTTTTGCCGTATTTCATTTCTTATACAATTGTAATGCATACCGTTGAGGATTCTTTGTATAGATGATCATAAACCATGAAATAACAAAATTTCAAAAATAATTGTAAGTATTCCCTTTACCGTTTATTAAAGTGTATAAGTGTTTCTCTTATGTTGTGTGGTTTTCGTTCATGCAATCGTAAAAGTGTTTGTTATTGGGTAAAACACCAAAGTTTGACTTCATAATCTGGTTAAGACACTTAATGAAGGTTATATACGTGTTATTCAATCCGCAAAACGTTGTTTT
>NC_027748.1:38091658-38094365 GCF_000695525.1 Brassica oleracea var. oleracea | reverse complement strand
AGAGTAAGAGGGAGGATGAAGATATGGAGTGAATGAAGAGGAAAAGGGGTGCTTGTATTTATAGTTGAAATCCTGCCGACAGACCGGGGAAATTACGACGGAATTCCGACGCCAACGGCTAGTTCGTCGGAATTTCCTCAGAATTTTTAAAATCCCCCAACGGCTCTCTAACGGCTATAATATATCCTTGGAATTTATCGGTTTTTTCTGAGGAATACATTTTTCCTCGGTATTCCATAAGAATATTCCGACGGATTGATATTTCCTCGGAATTCCGTCGGTATATTCCGTGGATACCAAATTTTGTGTTTCCTCGGAATATCCTCGGAAATTCCTCGCGATATTCCGAGGATTTCATTTTCCGTCGGAATGTCCGTCAGAATACCGTTGTTTTCTTGTAGTGAGAATACACTCTATTTGTAAGAAAATAAAATTTGTTGTTTGTCAAACACACACACATATATATATACATAATGTAGTAATCTGGCATGCATAGAAAAGTATGTTCTATTCACATGGAAATCTAAGGTTATTTCATTGTTTACTTATGAACTATACGTGTGAGGCTGTATAACCATCTCATTGTTTTCTTATTTTTCAGGTCATATTTTAAGGACAGAAGGGTGTACTTACATGAACCGGGATTTAAACCATTGAATTATGAAAAAGAACCAAATGTTGGTTGTTGTTGTCAATCTTTTCTACTATAAATTTTAGGCAATATACTATTTATTAATTAGAGACATATGTAGCACACTATTTATACACCATTTCAGTAATTTGTACTATAATATTTGTTTTGTTCTATTCTATTTGACGAATATATAATAAAATATGATTAAAAGTTTTATGTCACATATTTAGTTAACCACGCCCATACAAATGTAAACTTCACACTAATAGTATAGAAAATTAAATATTTGAAAAACGGATTTAGAACCGATTCTTCCTAATAGCGCAAGTGATTCAGCTAATGGTGACAAATCCAAAGATGAATGACATGCGTCCACCGTATCTGAGATCTCACTAACAGTGTTGTATCAAATGAATAAAAGCCCTATTTCAAATATGAATGAAGGTCCTAATTCTTATGTTTTGAAGTTGTGTCATTGATATTAATATTGGTTTATACGTTAACAACACTGATACAAGTGACTTTTTTTGCTAAATAAACACAAGTAATTTACAAACTCAATTTTAACATTTCGTTAACCACATCCACACAAATGATTTTGGTTTACAAGTCTATTCCACTTTTTATTTTTATATAGTATAATTTAATATTATAAAACAATATATTACTATTTCAAATTTAATTTTATTCTAAATATTATAACCATAGGTTTAGTGATTGGAGCTTAAAGTTTAGTATTTAAGAGTTGGGGTAATATTTAATATTTAGGAGTTGTGAATGGAGTCATAATCCTATACTACTTCGGCCATGTGGAATAGAACATTTGGTGCATATATATGTGGTCAATAGTATATACTATTTCAGATTTTAATTTTATTCAAAATATTATAACTATATATTATAGTTTATATTTGAGTTTGGATTTAGTGATTGGAATTTAAGGTTTAGTAATTAGGAGTCAGGGTAGCGTTTAATATTTAGGGATTGAGAATGAAGTCATAATCCTATACTATTTCGGCCACGTGGAAAAAGAACGTTTGGTGCATATGTATGTCATTAATAGTATATATTATTTTAGATTTTAATTTTATTTAAAATATAATAACTATATATTATGGTTTTCATTTGAGTTTGAGTTTAGTGATTGGAACTTAGAGTTTAATATTTAGGAGTTGGGGTAATATTTAATAATTAGGAATTGTGTATAGAATTATAATCCCATACTATTTCGGCAATGTGAAATAAAACATTCAGTGCATATATATGTGGTCAATAAACGTGTGATGAAAATGATTTCTTCTCTTTCCTGTGAAATAGTTTCTAGGCACATTTAACCACATATTATATGGATTACATGATACTTAGCGCACATTTTTACCGGGTAATAGCAAAGAAAAAAGGTATAACCAGATGAATTAGAAGGTAAATGTTAGTTTTTTCATTATGTCAAAATCATTGTTATTTACCTAATTTATATTCTAAATATCGTAAGTACACAAATAAGCCATTTCTTTATATACTTTTTTTTTTTTTGCTAAAAAGCTATTTCTTTACATACTTGCTTTTATATACTTGCGAGAAAGTCTCAAATATTATTTTTGTTAAAACAATCTCAAAATTAATTTTACCGACAAAAAATGGATAAAAGCTGTCTCTAATCTCCATTGTGGGGTTTGCTGAGTTTTTTTCTAGCCTTCTAGGCTTCTTGTGATATATGGTGTTTTTGGCATCTTGTATATATGTTTTCTAATTGGTTTTCAAGTCTTTATCGAGTCTTCCTAATCCTTTTCGAGTCATTACAGGTCTGGAGTTGCATTGGATGAGAGATAAACCAGTTGGAGGAAAAGAAGAGAAAATAGTGCAATTTGGAGTTTTTCATCCAGAGCAGTCGTTTGGAGCAGTCTGGCGTGCATGTTCCAGCGACAGAGATTTTTAAAAAAATTTCCAAATATTTCGGGATTTTACCTAAGGCTTCCCCATTTTTCTCCTGCATCCGCCAGAGACCTGCAATATATATATATATATTTTTTTTTATTATTCTAGACATTCTACGTGACTTTTTAGAGAGATTTG
>NC_027748.1:38089559-38091536 GCF_000695525.1 Brassica oleracea var. oleracea | reverse complement strand
AATCCACTTGCTTAGTCTAGGGTGTTAGGGTGTTAGATCCGTGAGTTAAACATAGATAAGTGAATCCCGTGACTGTCTTCATTCATAACCATTCTTAATGCTTGCATTAAACTGGCCGCTTAATGTTAGATCCTAGGTTTAACCTGTTCATTAACCGTGTAATAGGTTGCTAGATCTGTTATGAATGAGCATTGCATCCCTAGTCAGCGAGAGTAGATATTAGGGTGTATTGTGAACATATCGGACTTGATCTCTAAAGCTTGCTAGCGCGTCTTGATCCAAACGAGAGTTTAGGCATCAAGACCGACTTGCAAAGGAATCAATACCACGAGAGTGGGTTGTTTCAACCTGAGTGATCCGAGTTATGGACTTACTCTTAATTAAACTTGAATAATTGTTTGGCTCACACTTGTTTAACACCCGATCAAACCACCCTAGGCTAGCATTCTTAATCATCTGAAAAACCTTAAATCAATCTCTTACTTGCTTGTTACGAAATCAACTTTAAAATCCACATATTGTTTTAGCTTGATATTGATCCTATAGAAATAAAGTGTAATCATTGGTCTCTGTGGATTCGATCTTAAAGTGCTACATCGACATACCATTCCATTGTGGTAGTGTGCACACTTGGTTAATTGGTGTGCGTATACACATAATATCAACTTGGCGCCGTTGCCGGGGACCATCTTTTTACCTTTATTTTTCGGTTATTTATTTAGTCTAAGACCTCTAACTTGCTCTATACTTTTTGTTGCAACTAATTTTTCAGGTGCATGACTTGTACACATACTCAGAGAAACGCACAAGGAGAGTTACATTTACCAACCAGGAGCTAGCAAGGTTAGAAAGAACAAATCGTCAACAGCCAAGGCAAACCGACACCACTATGGGTGATCAAGCCAATCAGAATGATCTTATTGCTGCAATGGCACTCATGAAGCAGCAGATGCAACAGTTGCAGCAGATCATTCAAGCGTAGGAACAAGCTGCTCAGCAGCAGCAGCAGGAACAGCAGGCACAGACTGTTCCGATCGGGAAGAGAAACCTTCCACGTAACATCCCTACTACGCGCTCTGCCATTGTTCCTCCACTCTGCCTCATACATGACTTTGAGATCAAGCCTACTTTGATCGGTCTAGTACAGAGAAAGGTGTTCTCTGGTCTCTCTACAGAAATTCCAGTGGAGCATATTGAGAGCTTCGAAAAAGTCTGCAGTTTTACTCGCGCGAATTGCGTACCACCATAGTACATCAAGTGCATGCTATTCTCATTATCTCTTGGTGGAAAAGTTGCACGGTGGTTAAACTCCCTCCGTACTGGCTCTCTCACTTCATGGGAACATGTCCGATCAGCGTTTCTCAACCATTTCTACTCTAAGGCGAGAACAACTGCATTGAGGAACAAGATCACCTCTTTCAGACAGCTCACTGATGAGCTTTTCTGCGATGCATGGGAGCACTTCAATGACTATCGCAGAGAATGTCCTCACCATGGATTTGATGATGACTACCTCTTGGGAATTTTCTATGATGGAGTTGACTGGGAATTTCAGAGTGCTATGAAATCTGCCGGCAATGGAGACTTCATGACTCAGACCACTGATGGAGCGTTTGAGCTGATTGAGAACATGGCTGCTACCTCAGCCAATAAGAACGAGGAGATCGATTGCTCCAAGAAAGGGAACAGTTCCGACACCCAGAAGATAGATGAGCTGACTGCCAAGGTTGATCAGCTACTGAAAAATAACCAAGGGCACGTCTTCAGCATGGAGCAAGCTACGACCGGACAGATTCAGAACTATAACCAGGGAGAACCGCAGAGCAATCGGCAAACTGTTCCAGCTACCGGGAACAGTCAACCAGATGAGCTGAAGGGTCTGGGTATGATGATGCAACAACTGTTGCAGGGTATGCAAATTCAGGGCGATGCATTGAATCAGGTTTCTACAGACATCAACACCAGGATGGACAACAT
>NC_027748.1:38088213-38089533 GCF_000695525.1 Brassica oleracea var. oleracea | reverse complement strand
TGAGCAACCACATAAAGAGGATTGATGTTCAGCTTGCTCAAACAGCTGAGAGTGTCAAGAGGCAGCAAGGTACCCTTCCTGGAAAGAGTGTGATGAATCCTAGAGTTGAGCATTGTAATACAGCAGAGCTGAGATGTGAGAAAGCTGAGGGAAAAGAACCAGAGCAACTGTCTGTTGAGACTGCTCCCGGCGCAGAAGAGAGAACAGAGCAGCCTGCTAGCTCTGATGTGACTGCTCCCGACGAACCTATTGAGATTCCACCAGTGCGAGTCTATGTTCCTAAGGTTCCATATCCAATTCCAACTAAACATCTGATGGATCCTATTAATGCAGAGCAGCTGACTGAGTTTAGGAAGATGGTAAGAAGGCTTCCTCAAAATATTTCATTTGAACATGCTTGGGAGATTAGGCCATTGCACATGTTCTTCAAAAATTGCAGAGAATCTCAGGAGAAAATCAAGGCACTATTTACTGAAGCACTGACACCATCGCTGAAGGTACTGCCTAAGGTTGATGACCCTGGAAAGTTTTTTTTTCCTTGCTCTTTATTGAAGCACTGACACCATCGCTGAAAGTACTACCTAAGGTTGATGGCCCTGGAAAGTTTGTTTTTCTTTGTTCCATTGCTGGAGTGGAATTCAAGGAAGCTCTTTGTGATTTTGGGTCTAGTGTGAACCTTGTCTCAAGGGCGATTGTAGACGAGCTGAACATTGTGGACATTGAACCTTCCAGGTGAAATTGGCTTTTGTAAACTCTTCCATGACAGTCCCTTATGGCACAATTCGCAACCTTTTTGTCCAAGTTGGGAACTGTATTCTCCATACCGAATTTCAGGTTGTTGAGATGAGCAAGGATCATGAGATGCCTTTGATCTTTGGAAGGTCATTTATGGCTACAGTTGGAGCAGTCGTCGACATGCCTAATAAGAGAGTCTACTTCTCCAACATCAACAAGAAGGTTTTCTACAAGGCTGTCTGAACCAGATCACAAATCCGCTTCGCCTCTTGCATTTCAGTGGTTAGTGGAGAATAGCTGGAAATTGTTGCTAAGAAGGAGCTTGGTAAAAAGGGTGAGATCAAAGAAGTCCTGGATGGAGATCCTCACACTGATACCAAGAAACTCAGTGGGAATGCAAGGGTGAATGAAAAAGTCTAGAAGAAAAAGGTCAACGGTGACCCTATGATGACTTTGATACCTCGGTTGTGTGATGAGAAATCCATTGAGTATGAGGTAAAGTGCAATGATACCTCTAAACATTTTTCTAAGGTCAGACTAATTCTCACACATGAGCTGAAAGAGAAAGGAGAAGCTGCTGTGAAA
>NC_027748.1:38087030-38088113 GCF_000695525.1 Brassica oleracea var. oleracea | reverse complement strand
TTCATTGCCATAATTTTTACTTTTATTAATTTTTATGAAATTTTATAAATTTGATTGACTGTTTAAAACGATATTTTCAGACTGATTTTTGGTGCACTCGATTTAACCCCAACGGTCACAAAGAAAATTTTTTAAAAATTTTCCCCTTTCCAAATGGCTATGAACAGTATTTTTCATCTATAAATACACTCATTTTCACTCCATTTTCTCATCCAAAACATTTCATCTTCTCTCAAATATCTTCAAATCGCTCTCCTCCGATTTTTCATTTCAAGAAAGATGATTTGCGTATTTTTGTTTTATGTGCCATTTTTATTTGTGTTTCTATTTATGGTTTATTCGTTGGAGAATTTACTCCGAGTGAATTTAAGATGAATATCGGTTTAATTTTCTTCACATCGCTTCTCCTTGTAATTGCTTGCATGATTAATGTAATTGGTTCATTTTAATATTAATAATATTCTAATAATTTTTATTTATGTGCTTTAGAAATACAAATGGCAAACGTCGAGAAACTCTTGTTCCCGGCGTTAAAAATAACTGGCGAAAATTACGCCGGATGGGTCACAAACGTGAAACCATATCTGGTGATGAAAAAGATAACCGAAACAATTGTAATCGGTAACAAATCACCACCCGAGCATATAGCCGAGGCGATAATCTTCCTGAAGAAGCATTTAGATGAAAATCTAACGCACGACTATGCAAACGTCGAGGACCCAGCTGAACTGTGGCAAACTTTAAAAGAAATGTTCGATAACCAGAGACAAATCAACCTCCCTCACGCTCTAGGAGAGTGGAAAAATCTGAGGTTTCAAGATTTTCAGAAGGTTGAGGATTACAATTCCGCTGTCCTGAGGATAGTTGCACTCCTGAAGTATTGTGGTAATCCTGACTCTGAGGCAGAAATGATGAATAAAACATATATCACTTTCCACAAATAGCTTCACTTCTTGCCCGAAGATTTTCTGAATTGATGGTTGCACTCATGTTGGCTGAAAAAAACAATGAGCTCCTGATCAAAAACCATAATTCCCGACCTACGGGAGCCAAAGCATTCCCTGAAGTGAATGCTACGGCGAT
>NC_027748.1:38086626-38086982 GCF_000695525.1 Brassica oleracea var. oleracea | reverse complement strand
TTTCAATAATAAACGTGGAAAAACTTACAATCCCAAATGGAAGGGATATAACAAGTGGGTTAGATCCGGACAAGTTTCTAAGGATAAAGAAACTCAAGAGGATACCACCCAGAAGCGTGAGACAGTGTGTTACAGATGTGGTTGTAAAGGACATTGGTCCCGTACCTGCCATACTCCTCCACATCTTTGTAAGTTATATCAAGAGTCCACGAAAGGCAAAACTAAAGAAGTGAACCTCACTGAAAACTTCGAAGGGACATCGTACCTCGATGCCTCCGACTTCGCTAATGAGCTGGACTAAGATTACTCCTGAAGAGAGCCGAAATGCTTATAATAAGACTATTGAATAGTTTTCA
>NC_027748.1:38082910-38084327 GCF_000695525.1 Brassica oleracea var. oleracea | reverse complement strand
ATCGGAGGCACTGCTATATCTTGGCGTTCTCAGAAACAAACGCTCGTGGCTACTTCTTCAAATCATGCTGAGATCATTGCACTCCATGAAGCAAGTAGAGAATGTGTATGGCTAATATCAATAAGCCGACACATCTGTTCAAACAGTGACGAAAATATAGAGCCAACTATTCTATATGAAGATAATGCAGCATGTGTTGCTCAAACAAAGGACGGATATATCAAAAGCGATAGAACGAAGCATATTCATCCGAAGTTCTTCTCATACACTCAAGAGCTCGTGAAGAAGAGAGAGATTGAAGTAAGATATGTCCAATCATGCGACAATGCAGCTGACCTCTTCACAAAATCACTTCTGACTTCGGTGTTCAGAAAACATGTCCATAACATTGGAATGCGTCATCAGAAGGATCTGTGACTGCTCATTCGAGGGGGAGCTTACGTAGTTGTACTCTTTTTACCTTACTATGGTTTTTCCCATTGAGTTTTTCTAGAAAGGTTTTTAACGAGGCAACAAAGACGTTAAGCGAGAGTGGATAGTGACACCGGTCCCCAAGGGGGAGTGTTATGAAAGATTAGCCGCAAACGTTGAAAAATATAAAAGATGTGGGGCTCGCTGCACTATTTGCACAGTGAATTTCTCTTCTATATAAACGATCGTTTCGATCGATTGTAAACACACAATTCCTTCTCCTTCTAATAACACATCCTCTCTTGTTATCAGTATTATCTTCTCTTACGGGTATAAAATTTTATCCTTATTTAAATTTCTTCGATACAATAAAATTCTAGTTTTTTTAGAACACATAAATTATTATGTTAGCATATGGTAAACGTTTTAGCTTTTAATGGAGCTACCAAACATAGACATCAACAATCAGAGTACCATCTACCCTTGTAATGTAACAATTTTTTTTTTGTTCAAAAATTATATCTTCTAATTTCAGTTATTTATTTCCTAAATTTATAGAGATGGACTACTTTGATACGTAATAAATTGCTAGAGAGGAAAACAAGAGAAATTATTGGGTTCACCCTAGGGGTGAACCTGGGTTCACCCTCCAATAGTGTTTGAGTATTTGATATTTGTTATTTTTTGAAAAAGAAAATAAAGAATATCCAAATTAGATTATATTTTTAAAATAAAATAATAAAAATACATAAAAATAATTACAAAAAATAAATAAATTAATATTGTTAATTCTTCAGCAAAATACTAAACCTTATACCCTAAATCCTAAACCCTAAACCCTAAACGTTAAACCTTAACTTTGGATAAACTCTAAACCGTTGGAAAATCTTAAACCCGAAATCATACATTAAAAACTAAATCCTAATCACACTAAACCCTAAATCCTAATCACTAAACCCTAAACCCTTGGGTAAACTCTGAACCCTTGGATAAATCATAAACTCTA
>NC_027748.1:38073875-38082713 GCF_000695525.1 Brassica oleracea var. oleracea | reverse complement strand
TTTATATAGGGTTTGGAGTTTAGGATTTAGGGTATAGGATTTAGTATTTTGCTAACGGTTTAACAATATTTATTTATTTATTTTTTATAACTATTTTTATGTATTTTTATTGTTTTATTTTAAAAATATAATCTTATTTGGAAATTCAATTTTGTTTTTTTTTTTAAAAAGATATCAAATATCAAATACTCAAACACTATTGGTTGGTGTATGGTTCCATATAAAAACATTTGATTCCTTGCAATAAACATATACTATGGTAACATGCTAAATCTAGAAACTCATCTATATGACTATTTAATCATCATGAAAATGACCATCAAACACCTCTCTTGAAAATGTACGAAATAAATCTGATTTTTTTTGTAATCATTTTATTTTTTTCTCCTTAACCATACTAAAGAGTATATACATATGTTTTTGTAATCATAATTGATTTAGTCGTAATGAATTTTCAAGGCTAGGACAGTGTTTTACAATAAATTTGTTTAGGATAGTTCTAGGCACTTTTTTTTATATAAGGTTTTGAATTATTTGTTAGACAAATATTGACATATGTTAGAAAAAACTGCATTTTTTCAGTTTTTAGAACTTGGCATAATAGTTAAGAAAAGTTTACTCTCCCTCCGTTCCTGAAGATTTTCTACATTTTCATAGATTTTTTTATATTTTAAAGTATTTTGTATATTTTTTAAATATATTAATTAATAATATTTAAATTGGTTAAATATTATTGGTTGATAGCTATTAAAAAACATAATAAAATTAAATAATAAATTTAATTATAAATATTTATTTTATTCGTAATATATGTAAATACTAATAGATGGGGTATTAATTAAAAGAAATCACCTTTTTATAGTTATTTTTCTGTTAATCACAAAGACGCCTGCGGAAACTAAAATATCTACACTAACCATAATCATTCAATTATCTAGATGCTCAGTCAACAACTCGGCGGCCCCTTTGCTCATGCAAGTAGCAAAATTTGAATATTATCCCACTGAAATTATAATAATAGAAAAAATGAAAGAAAAAAACAAATGTAGATTGATACAATCTTATTTTAATAATGTTGACTTACTTTTCATCTTTCTCTGTCTACATTTCTCAAATGTCTTTGCGAGTCTCTTCCCCATTCGTTACATAAACGAACATTACAAACCTCTTCTTCTTCTTCACTCTCATCGCATCTCCTCGCACAACAACAATTCAGATCTTGAAAAAAAAAAATTCTAATAGTGTCGATGAATCGACTTCTCTTCCTTTTCCTTGTCTCTATCATCCTCTCCGGCTTCGCGTCCTCTCAAACCTTACCAAAAGAAGAAGGTATGCATACATATAAGTATAATCATATCGGTGTTATGTACATATTTGAGTCCGTGTTATGATCCTGTGATATTTGCAGTGGATGCTTTACGTGCCGTAGCGACGGCGTTGAAGAAGACTAATTGGAATTTCAGTGTGAATCCATGCGACAACACTTCAACCGTCGGTGGTTGGCGAGACCTTAACGCCGGCAAGGGATTTGAAAACAACGTCATTTGTAACTGCTCCACCATTTGCCACGTCACCCACATGTTCGTTCGTCCCTTCTTCCCTCTCTGTTATAAAAAATAATAATCTCTTCTTTTTCAATAAAAGTTTCACATAATTATTTTTTTGCTAAAAGTAAACACACAATTTTTTATAAAAACATAGAAAGTTGCATTAATATTATTTGTATTTTGTTATACATCATCCAGTGAATATAAAAAGTTGTATAAGAATAATTATATTTTGAATTAAAAATACTTATAAAACAATTTATTAGGAGTCTCATTTTTTTTATTAGACTTGGCCGAAGTAGTAGGGGTTTCATTTTCCAAAGCATAACACGTTTTATTTAATTAAAAGTAGGTTTGGTTTCATTTTCCAAAGCATAGCACGTTTTATTTAATTAAAAGTAGGTTTAGTACTTTAATTGTCCGAATGTAGACAAAATCTATGGCGCAGTCGCTGTTGACCTTCACGCGTCCGTGAATCTGACAAAACTGTTCTTGTTTTTCTGTTTCTTCCCATAATTAAAAACTAATTTAATTATTTTTACTTTTGTGTTGAAATGTTTGGGCTGCAAACATAATGGTCCTATGATTTCAAATCATTACTAAATCCCAATATTTGTTTGTGAAACAGAGTTCTCAAGGCACAAAACCTCCGAGGAATTCTTCCTAAAGAGTTGGCGGGTCTTCCGTTTTTGCAAGAGATGTAAGAAGCCCTCGAACATTCTCATTATTACAATATCTGCCTCGAACGGTATCTTTTTATTAATGAACTTAACTGCCACTTTCTTCTTTCTATTGTAGTGATCTGTCTAGAAACTATCTCAACGGTTCCATTCCTCCCGAGTGGGGAACCTTGCCACTTGAAATGATGTATGTATCTCTGTTCATATACACCTTTTATGTATAGATTGATGGAGTAAACTTTTGGATGATGAAATAATGTAGCTCACTGCTTGGAAACCGAATAAGTGGTCCTATCCCTAAAGAGATTGGTAACATTACAACCCTTACGAGCTTGTGAGTACTCTTCTTTGATCTCTATTTCTTCAACAATGTTTCATACTTTAGTGATACTATCTGATTCGGTTATTTTTGTTTTTTGGAACATTTTTTTAGTGTTGTGGAATACAACCAGATCTCAGGGAAATTACCTCCAGAGCTCGGCAATCTAAAGAACCTTCAAAGACTGTAAGAATCTTTGTCTAAGTTCTCTTTTTATCAAGAGTTATTGGGTCTTTACTAGTATTGAGACTCTGTTTTCTCTTTGCAGCTTTGTTAGCTCGAACAACTTGAGTGGGGACATCCCAAGTACATTTTCCAAACTTACTAATTTGACTGATTTGTAAGCATTCCTCTGCTTTTCTTTGATGCTGGAACATATGTTTTTTTACTGGAGACACTAACTTTTTTGGTTGCTTATATTGTTCCCTTGATTTTTAGCCGTATAAGTGACAACCAGTTCACTGGTACTATACCAGATTTCATCCAGAACTGGACAGGGCTTGATAAATTGTAAGCAATCCTTTCATTATAAACAAACATTTTTCGCGTTTTCGATATCCATATTTATTACTTATAAATGAGTGCAATGTTGTTTCTTTCTGCATGAATCAGGGTTATTCAAGCAAGTGGTTTGGTCGGACCGATTCCTAGTGCCATTGGTACTCTTAAGAGCATAACAGACTTGTAAGTACACCAACTTCACGTGTTGTTGTCGCCACTTTCGTGGACTCACTATCAGTGATATCCATTGTTGTTTTTTTCAATTTTGATTTTTTTTTTGTAGGAGAATCACTGACTTAAGTGGACCTGAATCTCCCTTTCCACCACTACAAAACATGACATCGTTAAAGTACTTGTGAGTTTCAGCCTTAGACTAGATAAGATTTGGTGAGCTACTGAGCTTAACCTTCCATTTTCTACTTTTGAGCGTTGCAGGATTCTCAGAAGCTGCAATCTTACAGGAGAGTTACCTTCATATCTTGGGCAGAGATTAACATTAAAAACATTGTTAGTAAACCTTTCTTTCTTTCTTTTTTTGCAAACATGAAATCGAATTTTTTTATGAAAAAGAATTTAAGCTGACATTGTGAAACTCGTTGTGCAGAGATCTTAGCTTTAATAAACTAAGTGGACCAATCCCGGCAACATATGGTGCTCTTTCGGATGTAGATTACATGTATGATGTTCTTATCTTCTTCTCTCCCTTCTTGTTTTGTTAAATTTTTGTGTATAAAAGTTTTAAAAAATATTCTTTCGGAATTTGCAGATATTTTACAAGTAACATGTTAACCGGGGAAGTACCAAATTGGATGATAGACAATGGAGACAATGTGTGAGTTTTCTTCAACGATTTATATATATATATATATCACAATTCTTTGTAATCACACAGCCGAATACCACTTTGTTTGGTTACTTACAACTCCTTGTATCTTAAATTGCAGTGATCTTACTTTCAATAACTTTTCCATTGTTCAAAGAACCTCAGAATGTCAGAAGAATGCTGTGTAAGAAGAACAATAAAAATGATCAAACTTCTTTGGCATTCAAATTCTCTATAAATTTTACAGTTTCTTGCTTACTCTTTATACACAGGAATATGTTTTCAAGCACAAACCCGTTGGTGGCAAATAACCAGTAAGTTTATTTATTTTTATTCTCATAACTTACACTTTGGTTCTAACACTAACTAGAATGTTGATATTATGTTTTGTTACAGCTCAAATGTTTCGTGTCTGAGTAGCTACGTATGTCCTAAAAGTAAGTCTTTTGAAGCTATCTATATAAATACAATCACTTGATATCTAGCAGCACATCTGATTAATTTTTTGTTACTACTATTTGTTTCTATAGCTTTCTATGGCCTTCACATAAACTGTGGTGGCAATGAGCTAACAATCAATAAAACCAAGTATGATGCTGATACAAATGAAAGAGCAAACTTCTATGATAGTTTAAACGGTTGGGTTTCTAGCAACACTGGGCACTTCATGGATGATGATCGGTCTCCCAAAGGAGTAACCATTTGGGACAATAAATCACAGCTTAATATAACAGATCCTCGTCTTTATACGCATGCCCGTCTCTCAGCCATTTCCCTCACTTACTACGCCTTGTGCCTTGGGGAAGGAAACTACACGGTTAATCTTCATTTCGCTGAGATTATGTTCAGCAACAACAACACTTATTTCAGTTTGGGAAGACGACTCTTTGATATATACGTTCAGGTAACTTACTTAAAGAAGAAATCTCATAAGTAACACTTTTTAGTTTTTGTCAGAAAAACATAGCATTCAAAGAAAAAAAAATCCAAAATAACATTTATTAAACAATAAAAACACTAAATTCTCTGCATCCTAAACTCTAATCCTAATCCCTTCTCCTAAGTACTAAACTCTAATCACTAGATATATACTCAAATTTATAAATTTATTTTTACCCTTTAATGAATGTTATTTTGGGATTTCTTTTTTTTTTTTGCGGCGAAATTTTGTGATAGGGTTATTTGAGAAAATTTCTTTTACTTGAACTCTAAAAATGCTTGAAAATATTGTAGTGATATAAATCATTTTGGTGTGTGTGGTAATGTGCAGGGTAAACGTGTGGCTAAAGATTTCGATATTGTAACTGAAGCAAAAGGTGCTGGAAGAGCTGTGGTTAAGACTTTCCCGGTTACGATTAGAAATCGGAAGCTTGAAATAAGATTGTTATGGGCTGGTAAAGGAACTCAAGCTATTCCTTCAAGAGGTACATATGGTTCTCTCATATCAGCTGTATCGGTAGATCCGGGTAAGCCTTACTAAACTCTTCTTTGACTGTTTTCTTTTGTTGTTGTTGTCGTCTCTTGACTTTATCTCCCGTGATATTGCTATAGATTTCACTCCACCAAAGGAAGATGGCCCTGGTGGTGGAACCTCTATTGGGGCAGTGGTTGGTGCTGTAATCGCTTCAACGGTGGTTCTTGTGCTTTTAATTGGCGGTATATTATGGTGGAGAGGTTGCTTGAGACCCAAGAGTCAGATGGAGAAAGGTAGACCTAAACAATCTAATTGATTTTGAGTTAATAGTGTCTATAACTGTGTTTCTTTTTCACCTTCAGATTTCAAGAACTTGGATTTCCAGATAAGTTCCTTCTCATTAAGGCAAATCAAAGTTGCCACTGACAACTTTGATCCTGCAAACAAGATCGGAGAAGGTGGCTTTGGTCCTGTATACAAGGGAGAGATGAGTGACGGAACCATTATCGCGGTGAAGCAGCTATCAGCGAAATCAAAACAAGGCAATCGAGAGTTCTTGAACGAGATCGCTATGATCTCTGCTCTACAGCATCCACATTTGGTTAAACTATATGGATGCTGCGTAGAAGGTGACCAGCTCTTGCTTGTCTACGAGTACTTGGAAAACAACAGTCTGGCAAGAGCACTTTTCGGTCCTCCAGAAACTCAAATACGTCTAGATTGGCGAACGAGGCAGAGGATTTGCGTCGGTATAGCGAGAGGATTAACTTATCTCCACGAGGAATCAAGACTCAAAATTGTGCACAGAGACATCAAAGCAACTAATGTCTTGCTGGACAAGGAACTAAATGCAAAGATTTCGGATTTTGGTCTTGCCAAGCTTGATGAAGAAGAAAACACACACATGAGCACACGAGTCGCTGGAACATAGTGAGTTTAACTAATCTATCATAAAAGTTTCAGCTCTGTTTAGGTTTCTTGTAACCAGAGTAAGCTTTTTTTTATTTTCTTTTCGCAGCGGATACATGGCTCCTGAATACGCCATGAGAGGTCACTTGACAGATAAAGCAGACGTCTACAGTTTCGGCATCGTGGCTCTAGAGATTGTTCACGGAAGAAGCAACACAAGCGCACGATCCAAAGGCGAAACCTTCTACCTTCTTGACTGGGTAAGTTATTATCTTTTTCACCTATAAATTATAAAACCTTGAATCTGAATTAGGCTGTTTGAAATGAAAACACGAATTTGATGGTGAATTATTTGAAAAACCTTTATTAGAAAATTAGCATTGAATAAAAACGAACTCGTCAAAAACAATAGAACTAGTTTTTGTGCCTATTTTTGAGTGTTTGTGAATACTTGTCTTATTTATGTGTTTTCAACTATTTATAGGTCGAATTAGCCGACTTATTTCATTTTTACTTAGCTGATTTGACTTTTTCAACTGTTTCCCTTCATGTTATTGGGCCGCGTTCATTTACATGATAGAAGAGGAACATAGTCCATCTCAAACAAACCTCAAACCCTAAACACATTTTGAGTTTGAATCTCATTTTCTTTCACAGGTACACCTTTTAAGGGAGCAAAACAAACTGATGGACGTAGTAGACCAGAGGCTTGGAACAGATTACAACAGAGAAGAAGCAATGACGATGATCAATATAGGGATCCTCTGCACCAGTCAAGTTCCGTCGGACAGACCGTCGATGTCTACAGTGGTTAGCATGCTCGAAGGAAGTTCTACGGTGGATGTTGAGAAGCTTCTTGAAGCTTCGTTCAGCAGAGGAAATGAGAAAGACGAAAAGAGCGTGAGGGCGATGAAGAAGCATTACGCGATTATTAGTGGAGAAGAGATGACGAGTATGACGGATCAGAGTATCAACACCTATGGACCATTCACGTCGTCTTCGACGTCCACTGCCAACGCCAGCGACCTTTACCCTCTGAAGCCTGATTCTGCGTATTGGAATTCTAGAGTTTAAGTGTTATTATGCTTTTGCAAAAAAACATTGTTAAAATATTATTTCTTTTCTGTTTTGGTTTTTGAACTATATTTATTGTATTTAAGACAATTAGAAGATTACTTTTTGTAAACAGAATATTTCGTGAAGTAATGCAATGAATATTTATACAAAACTCAAATTAAACTCTTTGGCTTTTACTTTTCTGAATATAAACGATATTATGGTTTATTAAATTTTATATTAAGTTAAACTTCACTCTGCTTATTGCGATACCATAGATTAATTATGGACTAGAATGAAATTTATTTCCCTACTGTCTGGAGTCATATGCTTGCTGTGTTCCTTATCTTGTGTTGAGTTTCTAACGATGAACATGCGTTGTAATATTTATTTATGATTTAATTATGAATACGGTCCCATGGTTTATCTTCTTTTTTAACATTCTAATTTTCTTATAATTTGTTTTGGCATTACTGTATAATATCTTCTAAAAATGATTGCCTTAGTCAACTATCCTTTCAATAATTTCAATACGTTTCATGATACATTTAATAATAATTATTTTACTTAATTGCTAACCATAACGATTGATTTTGATAGAATAAGTAACAGACAGAATATATTGTTGTTCCTTTTTTTTTTCAACATCGGTTTCTATTCACAAAATGGTTGGCTTGCATTTGTTTAGTATGATCCATCTATAGTGTCGTTTAGGAAATTACTCTATACAAAACTACAACCAAACTTAATGGAATTAATTAAATATCAATTTATAGGTCCACAAGTTTTTCAAGAAGTATGCCTTTTAAACAAAACACAAAGAACGTCTTCACAATTTATTTATGGTGCGAACAAACCGATTAACTCAGGAATGTCATCACTGGCGTAAAACGAAGATTTTAGGTTTGAATATTTCTAGGTTTCATTAATGAATAAGTGTTCCTTGTATAGGGGATTACAAAATAAGTAAAAAGGAAAGTATCCAAAACCTAAACCCATTAGGATTAGGAAAACTACTAATATATAATAATGGAAAGATAACAATTACAAGGAAAAGGAAAGATGGTTTCCTTTTTTCCAAGTCGCCTCTCTCTCTCTATGTCATGGCCAACTCTCTCTAGTTGTATGGGCCGGTTATGGACCGGGCCGGTTATAGACCGGACCGGTTATGGACATCCACTAATTGATTTATAACACTCCCCCTTGGGTGCCATAACCATTCAGGATCGTAGTACCCTTCATGTTGCCTCATTAAAACCTTATCAGGAAAAACCCAGTGGGACAAAACCATGATGAAGGAAAAAGAGTACAACACGTACTACTCCCCCCTGATGTGGACCTCAGTGGAGGTTTCTCCAGTCTACGCATCTGATGCGTGATCTTTCCTGAACGTGCAGGTAAGGAGTAAACAAATCGGCCAAGTTCATTACTGAACCGCAATTGTATTACTTTGACCTTTCCGGTCTCTTCTCATGTCTTCTGACATCGCGTGTGCGTGGTCAAGAAGTGGACCTTTGGCTGTCGACTACTCTTAATTAGGTCGGACAGACTAAACATACTGTGGACAATATATATACTGAGCATGGTAC
>NC_027748.1:38071671-38073496 GCF_000695525.1 Brassica oleracea var. oleracea | reverse complement strand
ATCAGTAATCTCTCTTGCATTCGGTAATGCTTTTGGAGTCTTTTATCCATACCTTGATGGTGTCCCATGACCTTTGTTGTCGTGGATCATACTACGCACCGGAAGATCTATTAGGTCATGGACCTCGACTACACGAGCTTATGGACGGCAATCATGATGGCTGATCTTTCTTTTCCACTAGCCATGATCAAAGAAGAAGGGCCGGACACCTCTGGCCAGACACCCACACAAATTTAATAAATAATTTGTATCAACCAATTAACCTCTCTTAGGCTGGTTTAGTATAAAGTAAACACAAGGAATTCAAATCTCTTTTATAAGTATATGTATGGACTGAATTTGGATTGTCATTATACAATTCCTTTACTAGTATTACATACTATATGCAACTGCTTTGTTTCAATCCATGAACAGCTTAGGAACAATATTGTTCTTTATCCATGTACAGCTTAGGAACAATGCTGTTCTTTATCCGTGAACAGCTTAATGATGTTCTTTATCCAGTGATCCATATGTTGCTTAATACATCAGTATCTAATTTCTTTCTTATGACCAGACCTTTATCAATTTCTAATTTGTGTAGCAGCATCCACCACATAGGAGTTTATCTCATTATAATCTGTTTCATGGTCTCTGTGAGTATCCTTGTGTAACAAGCTATGATCTAATGCTGTTAGTAGGAAAACATGAACACCTTTACACCTTGTGATCATGTACCATCTCTCACGGTTTCTTATTCCTCACAAGACCCATCTATTTTACTGGTTTATCATATGGTGTTTCTGTATATGTGTATGGCCAATACGCATATCTCTTCTTTAGATACTTTAGACCCCACGTTTATCTTTTCAATCTAATCTTTAATCTTTATGAGTACTCTTTCGTGGGTTCATGATCCTCGTTTATATCTTTAAACTCAAGTGCTACTCTCTTATGTATCTATATACAAATATATCTCTTATGTGTCGACACTTATGTATATGGTTCCATTGTGTTCCAGACATGATCTAATCGATTTGAGATTTCATTATCCTGGACCTTTGTCACCTAGCAGCTTGGTGTCACAAGCTACATGGTTTGGTACCTTAGATGTGTAGCTGCGCAGCCTTTTCTCAATGTCTGGTATGGTTTCTCTTATGACCTCGGATTTGTCATTTTATGCACCTTTCTCTTTTCTTTCTGAGGTTCCTTTATCTTATGGAACACATTGGTCTATCTTGTATAGACTCTGTAGCAACTTGACTGTGTTTCTTTCTAGGACATCAAAATCGTTTGGTGCTAAGCTGGTTATGACTTAGTCATTCTTTTCTTTTCCTTTCGGGTCAGTGTCTGGCATCTCGATTAGCTAGCTTTGTATAATCTTTTATTTTCTTTGTTTGGACGTTTATAATCATATTCTCTAGTCCGAGGATCTTTGCCAAGACAATGATGGTTGATACCATACTATTTCTCTTTATCATTCTTTTCTTTGTACCAGCTTATAACTTTCTCCTTCTAATGTTGGATAGTCGGATTCATTGGTCATGCAATCCGTGTACCTGGCCACAATCTGATCACCCATATTTGGCTCAAGGTCTCTTTAAGACTCGTGGGAGAAAGTCATTCTTTTATCCAACATATATTCCCAATCCTCTTCTGAGGTTCCATCTTAGACGGCACTTATGTATGTGGTGGTTTATTCAAAGTCTCTTAAGATGGTGTATGTCTAGTTTATGACCCGTATTCAATCCGAGATGGGAATATATATGCTCACTTATATGGCTTGATGCATCTTAACTTTATATACATGTAAATTCATGATGTCCCTAAGCTTTAGGATGGATGC
>NC_027748.1:38070650-38071497 GCF_000695525.1 Brassica oleracea var. oleracea | reverse complement strand
GTGAGATCTTTATGGGATAACTCTGTGTGCCTTTCAATAACAATCTTTGCATCAAGTTTTAGACTAGGATGGCTAATCCAGTCGTGCCATAAAAGTATATAATTTCGTGGGATATATCAGTATGGTCACCACGGCTCTTGCCTCTTATCATACTGATTTGTAGCATAGTTTTGATCAGTAGAGTACGTAGGTATAGTGTTGACAACTTTCTTATAAGGTCTTAGGCGTTTTCTTTATTTAAATCTGAAGGAACTTGTTTCCTTTTGCCCATTGTTTCTATTTGGAAACAATTTTGTTATAACTCAATGGGTCATACATTCTTGGGTGTATATAATGCCCTTTAGGCAATGCCTTAGCCATAGATTTCTTACACGGCTACTATACCCGTACTATAATGCCCTTTAGGCAATTTCTTTATTAATAAAATCATTCACATTATCAAGCAAAATCAGGCAAGATATAATAGCAATGAACTCAAAGCATTTCATAAAACAACAAGACAAGATGTCGATAGTTTTTGAGACAATTAGAAGTCTCAAAATCCAAAAGGTCGTCCTTTTCAAGGTCGGAATCATCATCAGCATCATACCCGGTATCATGAACCATATGGGCTTCCGGGTTCTTGTTATTAAGGCTCTCTTGATAGAGCTCACATAGATGTTTAGGGGTTCTACAATTCTTGGCCCAATGGTTACTCATACCGCATCTATGACAAGCTGATTTGGTCGAGTTAGACGGTTTGGATATGTCGCCTCGACCACGGCCATAACTGCCACAGCCATAGCTAGAACCACGGCCACGGTTATTGTAGTTTCCTAGCCGGCCATATGAGTAGTTGTCACGGCCA
>NC_027748.1:38048695-38070373 GCF_000695525.1 Brassica oleracea var. oleracea | reverse complement strand
TATCAAGCAACTCTTTCTCGGTTACTTCCTCACCACAAAGTCTCATCATTGAGACTATCTTAAACAATACTGAATTGTATTCATCCACAGACTTATAGTCCATGAATCTGAGATTCTTCCACTCATGTTTAGCCATTGGTAATAGCACCGTTTTCTGGTGATCATATCGTCGCTGTAAAGCGGACCAAAGGTCTAGTGGATTCTCCATGGTGAGGTACTGATCTTTTAGACCCTCAATGAGATGGTGGCGTATAATACTTATAGCCCTGTACCGATTCTTATCAGTCTCATTTTTGCCCTCGATGATAGCATCACCGAGTTCCTTTGACCTCAAGTTAATCTTTGTGTCAAGTGCCCATTGCAAATAGTTGTCTCCGGAGAGATTAAGGGCAGCATAGTCTAGGTTTGAGATTTTCGACATCTGAATCACATTATCATTCGTAATTTAGGGTTTCACAATGTGATCATGTGGCCGCAAGGCAATCAATAATTTTCGGCCACAATCAAGTCTTATACAATCATGTTTCAGACACTCTAATCGACCATGGTGCGAACAATCATTAGATTATATATGTGACAAATAGATCAGGCCACACGGCCATACAATTTTATGATGCAAACTATTCAAGTTTATACGATCTATATGTCATGCTGGTTGATAATTAAAACAAGACGAATGCAATTCATATTCAGTTTTATATGTTATGCAAACAACCTTAATCAATTGGTTTCAATTATGAAATCTAGGGTTTTGATTTAAACAATACTAGAATTCGATTTTAGCAATATGTGATCAAGGTTTCAAGGCCTTTAGGATTTAATTTTGAGATTCAAATTATACAATCAATCTATCAATCCTACAACCTCAGATCATCAATCATTCAATCTAAACAAGAACAATCTAGAAACCTCAATGATCAATCGATCAGATAAGGACATTAAACAAAACCGATTTAAGCTTTAGGGTTTCTAGGGTTTCGATTCCAGATTTAAGGTTTCTTAATTCAGATCATAACAATCAATAAAACAATCAATCATGTTCTAGGGAATTGATTTCAATCTAGTGATTATGAGATGATCAGTTTTAGGTTATACCAATTTTTAGGGTTTTATCAAGAACAAAGGATTTCCATAATAATGGATTAGGGTTTTAGGGTTTGATCATTATGTTCTCAGATTAAACGGTATACCTTTGTTTGTAGGGTTGAAACAGGACCACCAAACAGAATGGATGAACCTCGAGCTGCACACGGACGGACGCGAGCTAGCTGTCGTCGGATGCGAGCTGAACGGGACGAGACGCGTCTGCTTCCTATCGGGTTCGCGAGTTGCTTCCTATCGGGTTTGCAAGCGGCTGATCAGGATTGCGAGCTGGTTAATCGGGAACGCGAGCTGGCTGTGATGCGAACGGGAAGCCGAGGTCGTCTAGGATCAGGAACACCTTAGGGTTGGAGCTGATCGGATGTTGACGAGTTGGAACGCGAGCTGGGACGAATTAGGGTTCGTCGGGATTAGGTTAAAGTCGCCGGCTAGGTTAGGGTTTAAGGGGTTGGCGATTTTAGCTTAGATTACAGAGGACAATCGTGTTGATAACGTGTATTAAAACGAAGGTTTTAGGTCTGAATATTTCTATGTTTCATTAATGAATAGGTGTTCCCTAATATAGGGGATTACATGATAAGTAAAAAGGAAAGTATTCAAAACCTAAACCCACTAAGATTAGGAAAACTACTAATATATAATAATGGAAAGATAACAATTACAAGGAAAAGGAAAGATGGTTTCCTTTTCTCCAAGCCGCCTCTTTCTCTCTCCATGACATGGCCAACTCTCTCTCTAGTTGTATAGGCCGGTTATGGACATCCACTAATTAATTTATAACAATCACAATTTTAAAATCAAAATCTAAAAAAAAAATATCACCAAATCACGTCATTAAATAACAAATACACAAGCTGTCAAAAAAAATACACAAAAAGAAATGTTGAGATTTGATTTCAAAGTTTGTTACCAAAGCAAATATGACAATAATTATAGTTTTTTTCTTACCAAAGACAATAATTATAGTTATAAGCCGCCAACAAGCTTAAAAAACAAATACAACAAGTTATTTTTAATATGACAAAATTATATACAACAAGTTATTTTTAATATGACAAAATTATATACAACATTACATATATATAGATGCGTGGGTGTATAAAAGCCAAGATGCGTATTTGAATCTTTCTCTCTCTCATTCTCTCCTCTGTGCTAAAATGGGTTCTACGGATAAAGCCATTTCTTATGGCTCTGCATTAGTGTTATCGCTGCTGCTTCTTCTTCTTCTTCCTCTGCTTCACGAAGCTGAAGGGTGTGATATGTTCACGGGACGATGGGTGGAGGACGCTTCCTACCCACTCTACGATCCCTCCACATGTCCTTTCATACGACGCGAGTTCGCTTGCAAGAGAAACGGACGGCCTGATCTCGATTACCCTACCTTCAGATGGCAACCTCAGGGCTGCAAATTAGCAAGGTATCATCAATTACTCTATATTACTTTTATTTATTTTATTTATTAGATTTTAGTTTTGTTGTTTCTAGATATATTGAATCAAGAGATATCGTTATGCATATATATATCACACGCGCAGCCAGAAAATTTCTTGTTTTTTTTTTTTGTAACTGAAAATTTCTTGTTCTTGCTTTTAAAATTCTAGATATTCTTTTAATCTGTTCGTCAGTTTTTATCTGTTGAAATTATGTTACATTAATGAAATGAAGGAAAGAGAAAAAGTATACGTTTATGCAATTGTCGGTTTCAAAATTACTTTAAACATAATAGTTCAATTGTTCGAAGAAATCTTGATTTGATTCATATAATTTACAAGAAAATAGAAAGTATGTACCTTTTTGCAAAGTACTTTTGAATGAGCAGCAAATGGTAAAAGAGAACGCTATTTATATATTTGTTTTGCCATAATGGACTGATGTGTGTTGGAATCTCTAAACTGCATGAGACGTAAACGAACTCTTTTGTCCATAATATGCCAACTGGTGATTTTTTCGTGCATCACACGCGCCACCAGTGAGATTAGGACACCCACCAAACTCACAAAGCTCATAGGCAGACATAAATTCCCCCACACGCAGGGACACTAACTCAAACTCTGGACGACTTTGGCCTGCTGCTTTTTTTTTACCGTTAATATATCATGTCACTGCCTTAACACGGCACCGCTATTTATTTTTATTTGTGTAAGGTTCAATGGAGTGGAGTTTTTGGAGAAAAACAAAGGGAAGAAGATAATGTTTGTTGGTGATTCACTTAGCCTAAATCAGTGGCAATCTTTGACATGTATGCTTCACTCTTCTGTTCCCAATTCTCCTTACAACATAACAACACAAGGCACTATCACAACCTTCACATTCCAGGTAATAATAAAAACCAATTCTGCATTAATTTGTTTTAGGTTAAGTAAAATGTTTCTTAAACAGGAAAACTGGGATGAGTTAAACCGAACTAAACCAGAAATGGTTAATGTTTTCAGGAGTATGGAGTGGAATTGAAGCTTGATAGGAACGTGTATTTGGTAGATATAGTGAGGAAGAAGATTGGGAGAGTGTTGAAACTTGATTCGATCAATGACGGACATAATTGGTCAGAAATGGATACATTGATTTTCAATACTTGGCATTGGTGGAGCCGTAGAGGTCCTTCACAACCGTACGTTGAATGTTCTTCTAAACTAAACCATTCAATTTGCTAACAAGATAATGTTCAAAAGTCGATTTTTTTTTGTAGATGGGATTATATCCAACTAGGAAGTAACGTTACAAAGGACATGAACCGTATGAAAGCATTCAAAATCGCACTCGGGACTTGGGGCAAATGGGTCGATACTGTTGTGGATACTCAGAAAACTAGAGTCTTTTTCCAAGGAATTTCACCATCTCATTACAAGTAAATTGTTATACATTTTACGAAAGATCAATACCTATAATATCTGTTTGAACTTTAAACATTGTTTTTTTAAAGAGGGGCTTTATGGGGTGAACCAACGGCAAGGAGCTGCGCAAAACAGAATGAACCACTTTTGGGGACAAGTTATCCAGGAGGATTGCCAGCTGAAGTTGGAGTTCTGAAGCGAGCACTTGGGATAATATCGAAACCGGTGACACTGCTAGACATTACAATGCTTTCATTGCTTCGCAAAGATGGCCACCCTTCGATATACGGTCTAGGAGGCCGAACCGGCAATGACTGCAGCCACTGGTGTCTTTCTGGGGTACCAGATACTTGGAATGAGATTCTTTACAACTATATGGCTTAGTAAAAACATTTTAAACATAGAAAAAAAACATAGCATATTTGTTAATGTTTGATTCTGCATTTGAATCTTAATAAGAAGGTACGGCTATTAAAAGCATTAAACGTAATTTGTGCATACGAGTGAAATTAAAGAGAGGTGGTAGTGAGTTTGAGGAAGGGGATGGTGTGCGTCCCAAGAAAGTTAATCAGATAATGTGAATTCATGTAAAATATCTGAGTGGTTGGACAAATCTGAGCAGGGTTAGAGGAAGACAACTAAGCTTGAGTTAGTTAGGAGATTTTTTCTGTCAACAAAGTACATATCCAATTACTTGAGTCTCAAGCAATCTCTTCGTTAATTAGATAACAATGGAATTGAATGGGATTTCAAGAAGTTGTTTTTAAAATGGATCAAGAATCATATTCGTAAATTAGCTTATATCTGGAAGGCAAACAACCTTGGAGATCTCACAATGCTTTTTCGTAAAATCAAACCGGTCCTTACCTCAGTGCTTGAGCATTTGAGTGCACATAAAGAGGTCACGGTTCGAACCGAGTAGGGCACTTTATTTCTTTTTTAGAATTTGTAATCATTTTAATACTTAAGGTAACAACAACAAAAAAAAGCAAATAAGAGGTTGAAACAAAATCAACAATCCTTCATTACAGTACATTAACCTTGTTTTCTCTAAGTAATTTCTGCCAAAGCAATGTTCATTGAGGTCTGCCTTTTGATGAGTATGTGATTTGTGTTTCTAGAATCGAAATGGAGTTTCAGGTCCGTACGTACTTGTCGCTCCTCATATTGAACTGATCAAACTTTGAACTGTTACTATAATCTACAGGCTTCACCGTCTCTTCTCCTGCTGTTGTCTTTGGTTCTGTCTCTGTTGTTTTATCTCTATGGCGACGCCTTGATCTTGATCGCTCTTTATGTACCTTTGGTTGGAGAATCTCTCCCGAGGCATAGAACTGTGCATACTCCTGGAGTTTTGATGATGACCGGTGGTGCTTAGACGATGGATCCTTCATTGCACTACTTGATCTCAACTTCACGGTCTTATGTTCACTCGGTTTAGGCAAGTAGTGGGCATGTCGGGACTCAGAGACTGGTACTGGTGCAGTATGATGCCTTGGGAGTAAAGGTGGTTCTTGTTCGTCTTCAGGCATTTTGAGTCTATCTAGTGGCCTTAGATTGGAGCTGGCTTTGAAACGGGATGGGACTATGTGGTTGGCGAAAACCTCAAGTCCGAGCTGAGCTGCTGTATAGCATATGGCTAATGAGAAGTGAAACAAAGGCGTGAAAACAGAACACATTGCATCCTCGCTTGGTCCATCTCTGTATCCATCTAACATTTAATTTTCCCCCAGCTATTGTAGTAACCCCTGAATCACCAATCTTTCGGATGGCAAGATTCAAAGTGTCAGCGACGTAAAGATTGCCTTTTATCATCCACAGTGACTGACTCCTCTGGGATGATTAAAACGAGCCTCGCTTGGATTTCCATCTGCATGTCCTATCAAAACCAACCATATATTCTCATCAATTTATGGAGTAAAACATCTAATGAAAAAGACATGACTGTGAAAATGAGTGAAAAAGTAGAACTTGTAGTTGTAGATCCTCTAATATTGTCAGATAAGTCAAAACCTTAAACTTGCAGAACATTCAATGGTCACGAAGGTCATTCTCATTGTCCTGGAAAAGATATTATTAAGTTTGTCAAAAAAAAAAATGTTTTGATAGATTTCTTGGCTTGAGGTTTAAAGGTCATTCCTCTGAAAAAGAAATTAACTTTGCAAGAAAAGAGGAGTAAACAGATTAAGTGCTGAATTCAATCCAAGAACCTTCTGTTTGGTTTTCTCTTCCTAGTTGATCGCCTCCTCGTCTCAACAACATGTTGATCGTTATTTTCTTCTCTCCCTATCATCGAAGAAGAAGAAGCAGTAGCAACAACAGTCAAAGGTGGTTCTTCTCTTGCTCTCTTCCTCTCATATTCAGCATCATCCGTCCGAAGCTGGAATCTACAAACAGGACACGAGTTTCTTGTCTCTAACCATGGCAAGATACAACTATCATGGTAACAATGTCCACATGGCAGCTTTTTCCCTATTTCACCCGTCACCATGGCATCTTTACACACAGCACAAACCAAACTCATCCTCTCTCCTTCCTCCACACAAGTAGAACCAATCTCGAAAGTCTCTAACGCCTCAACCGCTGACTTGGCAGCTGGTGGTGCTCCTCTCCTTCTACCACCACCGTTATCTACTTGCAGTATATTTGGAAGAAAAGCGACGTCGTACCCAGCTAACCTGTCGATCATTCTCAGTATGTGTATTTCCCTTTGCCGACGAAGCTCGTTCAGCAGCTCTTCAAATCTAATTGAATCTTGGGGAAGTGGTGGCGGAGGCTCCGGAATCGCCTGGATTGACCTGATGAAACCTTTGTTGCATTCGCAACACAGGACCACGTGTTCTAAGGTTCTAACGGCGACATGTTTGTCGCAGTGGTAGCACCAGTCTGACTCTTGAGCTTCGGACATGGCTCTTTCTTTTCGTCAAATCGGGTTGGTTTTAGGTTAATGATTTGAGTTGTGTTTTCCGAACCATAACAGTAAACAGTAATAAGGTCATCATGCTATTTATACACAACTAAAATAACTCTTTGCCCCGAGGCGAAAAGGAATGTCCGAGGCGAAACGGAAACTACATAAAAAGGAAATATATGAATAAAAAAAAGGAAATAGAAGAATAATTTAGATCAATATAGTAACTTTATTTAGAATTTGTTTTTTCTTTCTCTTGGTCCAGATTCATTAATAGCTTTTCATTGTAGAGATTTACGTTCTTTTCACTTCCAAAAACTATAGAATATGTATTTTAGCAAAAAAAAAAAATTATAGAATATGTTCGTACCCTGAAAGATACAACTGCAAATTTGAAAAGAGAGACACGCACTATCATTTGATCTCTGCTGGAGTTGGATTTCACACACAAATTCGACTCACTGAAAAGCCCATCCGGATCAAGAAAATTTTGAACATTCACAGCCGAATTGATTAAAAACCAGCTGTTTCTCATATTTGTAAGGCCTCTTAATTCGAACTTGATGTGGCGAGCTCTAAAACAACAAAAAATCAGATAAGACCGAGTCAACAAAAAATCAGTTTCCATGGAAAGTATCTATTAATGATCTGAGGAGTTAGATGTGGCATGTACATCTAAGTATCAAAACTATAAGTCTATGAAATATTGTGAAATCCCTGTGTATATTCCTTTAGTTCAACGTTCATATATATACAAGACTCTTTCCTATTTATGATCCTATCGTATCTCTACCATATCTCTTCATATACAGAAACATAAATTAAGCCCAATATCTCTCTCCTCAAGTTGGTGATACGAAATTTCGTACACCCAACTTGGACATCAAATATTCAAATGTTGGTCGTGGTAAAGTCTTTGTGAAGAGGTCTGCGATCTGGTCCTTTGTTGAAATGTGGGGCGTGACAATGAGACCATCTTGTACTGCATCTCTTACTTGATGACAATCAACCTCTATATGCTTCGTTCGTTAGTGAAAGACCGGGTTTGCTGCTATATGAATTGCAGCCTGGCTGTCGCAATGAAGAGTGATCAGACGTGGATGATTGAACCCGAGTGTCTTCAGTAATGCTTTTAGCCATTTGAGTTCACGAAGAGTATACGCCATTGCTCTGTACTCGGCTTCTTTGTTTCTTGTTTCTTTGTCTTCCACGAAATTGGAGAACAGTCCAAGTAGACAATGTATGCTGACAGTGAGCGACGTGTTCTTGGACAAGCTGCCCAATCTGAGTCGCACTAAGCTGTGATGTTGAGATCGCTGTCTGACCGAAGGATGGTTCCTTGCACTGGTGAACCTTTAAGATAACGAACAAGCCAGAGTGCAACTTCCCAATGAGCCACTAACGGTTTCTGCATAAATTGGGACAGGATATGGACTGCATAACTGAGATCCGGTCTTGAGATAGTCAGGTAAATGAACCTCCCCACAAGACGCCGATATTGTTCGGGGTTGGCAAAGAGATGACCAGTGGCTGAGCCGAGTTTATGATTCAATTCGATGGGAACTGCCGAGGGTTTTGATCCAAGTAAACCTGCTTCGGCGATGATATCTAACGCATACTTGCGCTGAGAGAGACAAAACCCATAAGATCCTCCTCAGACTTCAATGCCTAAGAAGTATTTCAACTTGCCTACGTCTTTCATGTGGAAACATTTGTGCAGCTGAGCCTTAAATTTCTGAACATCTCCCAATTCGTTTCCTGCAACAATAGAATCGTCTACATAGACAAGAACATGTAGTATTGTTGGCATTGTTGCACCATTCTTATACGAGAAGAGTGAGTATGCGGTAGCCCAAATCGTTTACATAGAAAAGAACATGCAGGATCGTATCTCTACCATATCTCCTCATATATGGAAACATAAATCATAGCCCAATAGTCTATAAGAAGGAAGAGTTGAGATCATAAAAGATGAGCACTTACTTTTGGTATAAATCACAAACATTTTTTATTGAAAGTTCATTATTGTATTATTCAATCTTATCACAAAATATAAATCCAATTCATCGGTTCATTCTTAATAAAAAAATTGTTCATAAATAACTCGTAGAAGAATAGTATAGACAGACATAGTAACTTCATTTAGAATTTGTGTTTTTTTCTCTTGCTCAAATTCATTAATAGCTTTTTATCATAGGAGTTTGTGTTTTTCCTCTTACAAAGATTAATCATGTTGTAATAATGTTGTCTAGATGGCAACTATGAGCCCGTCAAGGCATCAAAAAAATCATGGTTCAAGCGATTTCTTATAAGTTCGATTTAAACTGCCTAAATCGGATTTAATTATTCTAAAATAGTTCAAATCGATTTAAATTGGTGTAAATTGATATAAATTGATGTAAATCAGTTAAGTTCCTAAAAATAATTTTATAATCATACTCAAAAAGTAAAAATATATAATATAAATATCTATAATATAATATATGAAATAATTTCGTAACGCCTCTAAGTTCCAAAATAATTGGCCTAGTTGCTAAGTCCATACATAACGTATATATACTATCTAGCGATTTCTTGAACATTATAAGAAAAAATTTGCTTTAAAGAGGATAAATAAAAGATATATTTCTATATACATATGCAAAGATGATAAAAGATATATGCATTATAATTTGAGGCTGAGCATTGGAGTTGGATTCACATGCAAATCCGATTCACTGAAATCCATTCCAATTAAGCCGACTTTAAATATTCACATCCCAATTGTGTAGTAGAGTCTTATCTTTAATACTACAGTCGTAACTAGGCCTTTTACATCGCCCATTAAAGTTCCTACCTTCGATGCGATTCATGGGGCCGTCGGATGGTGCTAACTGCTTACCACTATAAGTCCCGGACAAATAACCACATAATTAGAAAACACGAATAGATGATTAAAGATTCATTTATTCATTTATGTTTTTATGAATTAAATTTTTTGAGTCAGTGAATCTAAACTAAATATTTAAATATTTAAAATACTTTTAGCTTGGTGTAAAAAATAATATCAAGCATCGATTTTATAAAACAGTTCAAGAAGATGTATTCAGACGTAAATCTTTCTAAATATACACATAGATTTACCGGATATAAAATTATCCATATGATTTTTTATATCTTATTAGTATTTTTGTGACTAGCTTCTTATAAAGAACATCTGAAAGTGTTTTCACTTAAAAAAATTTCACATGAAGATATCTCTTAATAAAATGTTGTTATTTTGGTGAAAGTTCTACGTGCAGTGGGAGATATCTTTCCAAACTTCTCACCATCTATATTAATAAAAAAAATTAAAAATGAAAAGAAAAATGCAAAATGAAAAGAACCTACTATTTTTTATTCTGACACACACGGAAGGAACTTAGACCATGTTTAACCCAAGATTTTTAAATTTTTAGAGTGGGGTTCTTAGCGGAAGTTAAGAAACAGCTTGTTTAATTTCCGCTGAGAACATCATTATCCAAGTCTTAAGAACATCATTATCCAAGTCTCTTGGATAAGTCTCTTAACATAATTATGATTAAAAAAAAAAAATTGTAAAAATACAGGAGACGTCTCCTAATTTGGTATTACAAGAGACGTCACTTCCTCTGTCTCTTTTTCTCCATCTCTACCGTCTCTCTAATCTCTCTCTCTCCTTCTCTCAGTTGGATTCTTGAACTCATCTTCCCCATCCACAACCATGACTGAGGTAATTCAAAAACTCACATCTTTTCTTGATTGATTTCTTTCCAGGAATCTATTCGAATTACCAAAATCTTAAATCTTTTTGGAAACTGTCTTATCTTGTTAATTTGAAATTGATCTGAAGTCTTGTAGAGAGAGGAGAAGTCTTCGAAGTTGAGACCGGCGTTTCCAGGCTGGATGTAGGACTCGACGGTGGCGTTGAGGCCGAGACGAGAGAGAGCTTGGCTTAGCTCCTCGAGGGTTATGAAACCGTAGCCGTTGTGATCAATTGATATAGCTCTGAGAAATTAGACAAAGTTTTGACATTTTTTTGTTTATAAACCAGTCAAGGTCAGGCTATTGTTAGATCACAGTAATCAATTTGGCTGATTGTATCTTCTCCTTGCCCGTTCTCATTCTAATATCTCCTTTTACCAATGTGACTGCAGTAAAGCTAGAGTTGATTAATAGATTTTGAGCTTGCTTTTGAGATATTCGCTTTGTGGTTTTATGATCGAGGCTCAAGGCCTTGTAAAAGAAAGATATCTTTGTCCTAGACTTGTTTTGTTCTTCTCGACTTGTTTCTCTTGTTGCACCGATCAGTTTTTTTCTAGGTTCTGGTCAAGCTTAATATTGAGTTCTCTTTTACTTTTTCTTACACAGGCATTCTTGCTTGCCTTGATGGGTATATGAACATAGCAATGGAGCAGACAGAGGAGTATGTCAACGGCAAGCTCAAGAACAAATACGGTGATGCCTTGGCGCTTAGAGATGAGTACTTTGCTGTTGATGATGATGTGGAGCAGACAGAGGAGTACTTTGGAGCAGACAGTTGGAACAACAATTGCAGGAGTGTATATTCTAGTGGGAACAGTAGCTAGACAACACACAGGACCTGCTCTTGCTGTATCGTTCTTCATCGCTGGAGTAGCAGCTGCTCTCTCCGCTTGTTGCTATGCTGAGCTTGCTTCTTGTTGTCCATCTGCTGGCAGTGCTTATCATTATGCTTACATCCTCTTGGAGAAGGGTATGTACTAGATAGGATTCTATTGTCAAGCATTTTACTGAAACGATGTTTAAGCTTCTTGTGGACTTAGCATCACGTAAGCTTCTTGTGCCTTTCATGCATTCTTGTCATGATCACAGTTACACATACTCGATGATTGTTGATCTGGAAATCTTATTAACTCTCTGTTTCTTGTTCATGTTTATAATTCTTTTTTTTAAGAATCCATAACTAAGAGACTTTCAATAAATCATTTAAATGTTCAAATCTCTTTCTAAGTCTCTTAACTCACTTTTACGCTTTAAAAACTATTAAAAATTAATTAAGAAACCCTTTAAAGGGTTTTGGGATAATGATGCGAGCAACCTCATTGGGGTTTTTTGTTCCTAGATTCTTAAAATACATATATGTGTATGCATATATGTATGTAATTGCGGGGTTCTAAAAGCATCTCCAATGTAAAACTCCATTTTTTCCTTCAAAATGGAGTAAAAGTGAAAATGGAGTAAAATTGCTCCAACTCTACTCCATTTCCCACTCCATTATGAAGTGATGAACAAACAAAAAATAAACTACTCCATAAATGGAGTAAATTTCATTATATAGTGAGATATGGAGTTGGGTTGGAGCATTCTTTACTCCATATCCACTTTTACTCCATTTTAGAGGAAAAAATGGAGTTGGGATGGAGATGCCCTAAGCTTTACGGAAAACCCAACCCCGCAATTACATACGCATATATAATATATACATACACATACATGTATTTTAAGAACCTAGGAGCAAGAAACCCCCAATAAAATTGCTCTAAGAACTTCATACTAAGAACTCCGGATTAATCATGATATTATATGCGACATGTGTCACTTTCCCAATTAGTTTATATTTTATTTGTTTTAAATTTAATGGCACTAATAGTATATATTAATATTAAATCCATTAGGTATCCAATTGAGAAATGGTTCCTTGCTGATGTTGATGATCTAAGTACGAATGGCCTAAAGTGTCTTTTTGAATATTTTATCCAGAAAGAAAATAAAGGTGCACACTAAAACTAGCCAATACATTGCATTTATTAAAATATAATACAGAACTTAAAAATTTATTTAATGCAACTTTCTCGATAGAGTCCTTTAATAGTACTTAGTAGATTATGTTAGTCAGTGATTAGTCTCTTAAGTTCCCAACAAACAATCATTATCCAGCTTACAAGAAACATAATTAACTTAGAAGATCTTCTGTTTCCTTGGATCCTTAACTTTTACATCATTACCAGACACAGACAAAAAAAAAAACGTCGGTCAGTCATACGATCATGGCCTCTCTTCCTCCACTCATCTTCTTCTTCACCCTCCACTCTCTTCCCACCCTCTCCGTCGCCGATCACCGCGAAACCACCAGATCGCGTTTCAAACCACCACATTTCTCCCCTCTCCTCATCTCTCCTCCATCCCAAAACGCCACCTCACCTACTCGCTACCTCGAGGTCAAAAAGCCTCCCGTCCTCCCCGATTCTCCGCCGCCACCGTGCTCTCACCACATCCTCCACCACGAGTTCGCCTACACCTACGGAAAACCTCCTGTCCTCACCAACTACACTCTCCCCTCTCACTGCCCCTCTCTTGAATTCTCCAAGATCGTCCTCGAATTCAAATCCACTTCCAAAGGAAGACAGTTCGACCGCATCTTCGGCGTTTGGCTCGACGGCGTCGAGCTTCTCCGCAGCTGCACCGCTGAGCCTAGGTCAAACGGCATCGTTTGGTCTGTCCAAAAAGACGTGACTAGGTATCACTCTATCCTCGTCAAGAACCAAACTCAGACTCTCGCTGTTTACCTCGGTAACCTAATAGATAAAACCTACACTGGCGTCTACCACGTGGACGTGATCTTCCATTACTATCCTTCTTCTTCTGGTTACAGCTCTCCTCGAGCTGATATGATCCTCCCCGTTTCAAGAAACCTTCCCTTAAACGCTGGACTATGGTTTGAGATCGTTAATTCTAGTTACAAGGAAGTAGTGATCCCTAGGAATGTGTATAGAGCTGTTCTCGAGGTTTATGTTTCTTTCCATGAGAAAGACGAGTTTTGGTATGGTAATCTTTACAATGACTTTGTTACCGCTAACAATCTAAGTTCTCCTGGTAACGGACCTTTTAGAGAAGTTGTGGTTACTCTCGACGGCGATGTTGCCGGTGCGGTTTGGCCTTTCCCCGTTGTTTTCACTGGAGGGATCAATCCTTTGCTATGGAGACCCATCACAGCTATTGGCTCTTTTGATTTGCCGAGTTATGATATCGAGATGACGCCTTTCTTGGGGAGTTTGTTGGATGGAGAGGCTCATAAGGTGGGGTTCAGTGTGACTAATGCGTTGAATGTTTGGTATATAGATGCGGATTTGCATCTTTGGTTGGATAAGGAGAAGGAGGTAGTTGAAGGGAAGGTGTTGGAGGTTAGGAGAAGCTCTCTTGAGGTTAGTTATGCTTCAGACTTCAAGGGTTTGAATGGTAACTTCACAACCAAGGCGAAAAGATCGGTACATTCGACAGGGTTGGTGAAGTCCTCTCACGGTGACATTATAACCAGTGCTAGTCAGGAGTTCACCTATGTAAACAAAATGGTTTTAGGTAAAGATGGGAATATGCAGATTATAGATCAGTTGATCCAAGCTGATGACCGTGTTCACGCCGAGAGAGAGTCCAGAGAAATCTACACGGCGAAATCCATCAAGAGTTTTCCTTTTTACCTATACTCTGACTATTTGGAGGGACAGAATCACACGTCGAAGGAGGTTGCGAATGTCACGATGGGATTCAACGAGGAGAGATCATGGAGTGACGATGATGGATTGATGAGAATGTTCAAGAGTAAGCTGGAGAATAAGCAAGAAGCGCAAGGGGTTATGGTGGTGAAGAATAACTTAGTGGTCAGTGGATATGGGGGCACGCAACAAGTGTATAACTATGTTGGAAGTGACCAGTGTTACTTCCGGAACATTAGTAGCTTCAACTACACCTTTCAATATGATAAGGTTGAAACCATTTGCAAGAAGAAAACATCGGATCTGACTTGACATATGAGAAGAGACAGAGGCCTTGTTCTTGCTTTGAATGAGTTCAAGGAAGGAAACATCACAAATAAGTTTTAAAAAAATAGTTTCCTTATGTTTCTTATCTTATTTTCAGACACTATGTCTCGGTCAGAATTTCTGAATTAACTGTCTTCCCCATCAGCAAGGCTTATCATGTTCTGACTTCTCTGGGAATAAACACATGAGTAGCAATGGAACCGGTTGAACAGGGTAAATGATTTGATAAACCTATTTATTTGAAGTAGAAGAAGTCAGTGCGAAACACTCTGGTTGTGATAGTAAACCGATCAATTTGAATAGTTATCAGATTCAACCGGTGTATAGTTATTTAGATTTTGAGACGATCAAGCTCGTTCGAATCACATAGTCCACATGAATAGTTATTAGATTCAACCGGTTTATAGTTATTCAGATTTTGAGACGATCGAGCTCGTTCGAATCACATAGGCGGCAGGCCACATGATGTGGACAAGGTTGGAACTCAAGAAAACAAGAAGATATCCATGGTTTAAAACTTTTCCATATGATTTTCTATGTTTTGAAAAGCCAAACAAAACTATTATCTCATAACTCAAATGAACATCCTTTCAACTAATTTAGCACTCCTTACTTCTTTTGGGCGATATTAGACTTGTGATTCTTTAGCCTAACCTACATATAATCATAGGCCGGTAGCACATGTACCTGATTTTATGATATTGGGATTTTTTAAAAAAAAATTATTTATGTAAGCATTTACCCATATATTAAAATGTGCTACACCTTTTTAATATAATTTTAAATTTTCTTTTTGAAATGGTATAAAATTAATATTTTAAAACAAAATGGAAAGGATTAAGGCCTAATTTATACGTTGTAAAGACAATTGAAATAGCAACATAAAAAGTTATTCCCTCAGTTTCACAAAGAATGTTTCTTAGACATTTTTCACACATATTAATAAATTGATTGAAATGCATTTATGTTTTCATTATTATCATCTATTTAACTAATAGCATTTTAGATAAATAAATTTAGAGTTAATTAGCTCAAAACCAATGAAAGACATGAAAATTAGGTGTATACCTAAAACAATACAACTTTAGGCTGCAGAGTATTTCAGAGTGATGCTAAATGACTTTTCTATCTTTTTGTAAACTACTTTCGTTTTGACCATTAGGAAAGTAGGTTTCTAGGTGTGCAGCAGTAGGATTTGAAAGATATTTTATAGATTTAGTTAAAATTTTGTTTATATTTTTTTGGAGAGAGAAAGAGAGAGAAAACCCATGTAAATAATCGGCTGAACTTTTTGATATCTCTTTTTTTTTGTAAAAGAACTTTTTGATATCTTTTCCTCAGTTCTTTTTTCCATATCTACTCCTCCGTCGTGTTTTTATCCGACAAGATTTTTTCAGCAATCGCATGGAATCCTTAACGACCAAGATGGCACGGCAATGCACGTTATTGTGTTAAATTCTAGGAGAAGCTTTGTCATTTTCCTTTTATTAACAGTGGCCACAATAAACATTAAGGATTATGATCTTTTTGTTATTATTGTAAGTTTATTTTTCCGCCCAGATTCCTCGTTTGTTCATCGTGAATAAGGGTGTCATAGGCATCAGATTTGAGCTTTTCTTCCTATTATAACCAATAATTTTATCCAAAGGTAAGAACCTAGATCAATGATTATCGCTGCTAGTTTTTGCTAGATTTAATTCATGCAACTTCTTTGGCAGTGTAGCTTTTTGTGGTAGCAGAAATTTTCGGTGGTTACGCAAGTACACATCAGGAATTGATAATGAAAGACATATGTATGGGTTAAAAGCTTGCATATAAACGATATTAAGGGCCAATAACAAAAGGTGGACGACTAATTATATATTTTCATTGCTAACATATTATTTACACATATATTCTAATATATAACCGTGTATAAAATATAATAGTACATATCAATAAAAAGTTAGGTAAATGAGGCAATATAAAATATGCTGGTTACAAGCTAGTTAAAAGAAGTTTAACATTCAAAATACAAATATCATTTGTAAATTGTATTAGAAAAACATATGGATAATTTCAAACGTTATACTAAGATGGTATAGCCGGCTAAAATTTTTAAGTGTTTTTAGGCATAATACTAGTTTCAACAAAAGGATATACAAATATTTGAAAATGTAGTTAACTGGATAAAATAGGCAAAGCTCAGCTAAAATTAATTTTTGCTTGCAATAAGAAAGGTTAGACGTCTAAATGACTTAGTATCACCAAAACGTGTTTTACCTTAGGCTGTGTACAACTAATTTAATATTTGCCTTGCTAACACATTATTTAGCTTATGAAATATAATTGTAGCATATTAATTTATAATTAGTTAAGTGACTTATTATAAGATACGCTGGTTATATGTTAGTTAAATGAAGTTTGATTGTTCAAATTAGAAATATCATTGTAAAGTGTATTAGGCAATCATATGACTAATTACAAATGTCATACTACATGGTGGTGTATAGTCGGCTAAAAACATTATGTGTCTTTTTGAAAGATTATATTAGCTTTAACAAAACAAAACACAAAATACTTGAAAATGTTGTTAACCGGATAAAACAGACAAATCTCAACTAAAAATATTAACTTCACTTCAATGATACATGTTAACTGACACTATAATACGATACACAATTATACCGAGACACAATTAGATCTTAAACCATATAGACAATTTCATTAAACCTAAGACATGATAGATGGAGAAGAAATATAAGCCAATTATTAGATGTCCAGTTCTCCTTGTGGATAGTTACAACATTTTTTGGATGGCTAACACAATTAATGAATAAGTCAATAATGAGATTAGCTATAAATTACCATACCTTTACACTTTATAGTTTTCACCATAAATTGAAACTCCTAAACCTCCTACAGTCTATGATGTAAGATTGCTTGTTAAGTTTGTAGTTAGGTGTGTAATTTGTTTAATAGCTTGTTAACGATAATGAGAAACCAAACTTTCAATTATCCAGAATTCACTGTTATGATACAATAATTTTCTGACTATCCATCTAATAAATTTTACGGTTAATAATTTTGTGAGCTGGTCATAAATTTAAGCATCCAAATACTTCATATACAATAATTATTGCCTTTAGTTACAACTAGAGAACCCACTTCTTTGTTGTTATAATCAAGATTAAATTTCGTACTGGTTTAATTGCAACTGTGAATATGATCAATTTCTTTGGGTTAAGGGCGTTGAGAATTTGTAGTTATCACCAAGAGCATGGAGGCTACCAAATGTATCAGTCCGCTGCCGCGCCGTCAATTGAAGACACATGAGGAACAAATCACACGAAGAAAAGCCACACTTCCAATTAACTCCAAAGATAGAGACTTGCCAGGAGTACCTCAAAGATCAATCCAATTGAAAGACAAATACTGTAAATTGGTAAAACTCAACTATGCTAGATAAATTTACCAAAACAAATCAATTAATATGGAAAGTCTCACCTCCAGTTTTATGTAGATCTGAAGACAACAATGAAAAAACTTGCACTAGTTCATGAAACGAATCAAGAAACTTTAATTTCTGATTTTTTTATTTTTTTTCTTTTGAAGGAAAAGAGAGATTTTGCAAAGTATTACAATAAGAAAATTTATTTGGTGTGGAGCAGGGTGGTGGCTGCACATTGTGTTCTCCATTTTTTAGATGAATCGGCAAGGAAAGAAAAAAGAGAGGATAGTAGAGATGAGAGAAGAAGAGAGATGAAGATTTAAAATTTTAAAAATATTATGACAGAAAATAATATCTTCACGTATCTAGCTTTAAGATTTTGGCTACAGTTTAGAGCAAAAAAGGATTGTTGTATTATACGGGTAGGAGGGTCATACACAATTGTGTATTGTTAGAAAATAGTAAATTTTGGTAGATTGCTATAAATAGGTTAAAATCCGTTGGTGTGAGTCCTAATTTCTCATAAATTTATTTATAAGATCATTGCATTTTATAATTAATATTGAGCTGAAAATAAGTATTAGCATTAAAACTGTAAAACTATATTTTTTGTGTAACAAAAAAAAAAGTAAAATGACACTTTTTTTTTTTTTTTGACAGCTTAATATGAAAGAGTGAGAGTAGTTCATAGCATAATGTTTGCTTGTTTATCACAACTCACCACCATGGCCTCACGACTTTGCTTTCGTGAATCATCCCACTTCTACTCTTTTGTTTACTAAAATTCAAAACAGAGGAATGCCCTCTTAATGTTTCTGATAAATAATGTTAAGTATCATCTAATAAGTCAACCGATTACACCAAAAAAAAGTCAACCGATTAATCATAACTTTATAATAGTTTTAGCTATCATCCAATATATTATCCAATAATTGAACCTTGTTATTTATTTACTCTATAAAGGAATATATGTAAGACTGTAAGCTACAGCCTACATATGTTTTCTTTTTGCTAGAATTAGTTCAGAATTGTTGCTAATTTTTAAATTAAGAAGACATCATTATACATTCAATCCATAAAGAAATACAAAAGGGTCAATGATGAATGTTCGAACGAATCAGTCTACCAAGAGCCATTTTTCTAATATCTTCAAAAACAACTCATAAAACTTATACAAATCATCTAAAATAGACAAGAACCCACATTCGTTAAAAAAAGGACAAGAACGTAGCGATACATATCATAAACACTTTTTGTTTCTTTTACAAATACAAACTTGGTTGACTTGCGGACATATTGTAATGACGTATTCGATGAGTTGAAATTTCGAATTTCTATTTATAGGTAAAAGAATTTTAAAAATGTATTAACCGTTCCATCTCTTTTTTTTTTGTCTTTTTACAGAAGGTATTCAACTTGAGAACAAGTATAGAACTATGACTTTCTGTTATTAATTATAGTTTCAGAGAGATTTAGGGATATAAATCATATACACTTAGAAGCTGAGAAACATGTTGACAATTAATGACCGCATAAGTTTATTAGCCTTCTCGTGATTTTCATATCTTCATATTCTCATAGCAATTACTAACCAAAAAATGCTACGGTATACCAATTTGTTTTTATAAATAACCTACAAAATATTTTGTTCAAACAAAAAAACCTATAAAATGTTTTTTTTTTTTTTTTTTTTTTGTCATCAGCATTACAGACTCATGTTGACTCTGTGAACCAAACCGGGTGAGCTGAATCCATGTGAACGACAAAAGACGATTGCTTCCTAGCACTGCGTGCCAGACTATCCGCCTTTGAATTTTGCGTCCGTGGTACATAGATAATGTCTGCTCTTATGAAGCTCTCTTTCAGGATCGTGATGTCTTCTAAATAATTTGCAAAAGCTGGCCATTCTTCTGGTTCCGAAACCATCTTCACCAATTGAGAACAATCCGTTGCAAACGTAACCTGAAATTGACGTAAATTCCTCATGCATTCCATTGCCCAGAGTAACGCTTCTATTTCCGCATGAAGAGGCGAAAGACTAGCCCTGACATTTCTCGCCCCCAACAAACCATCAAACTCTTCCAAAGTACTAAGCCAACCTTGTCCTGAGAAACTAACACCCTCTTTCCATGAGCCATCTGTAAAACACCATCTACCTGGTATCGACGGTAATATCGGATCTATTATTGATGTTATCATCCTCTGATCGATTGCTATTTGTGCTTCCGCCCACAGTATCGATTCTGTTTCAGCCAGTTTAAGCGTATCCATAGGGTCCATATCCAAATTACTAAAAACTTTATTATTCCTAGCTTTCCAAATGTACCAAAGTATCCATGCAAACTGATGATCTTCCATCGACGGGAGAATTCTCCAGAATAGATAATCCATGTTTGTAAAGAGGGAATTTGTTGGAAAAATAGTTGGATTTGATGGTATCTTCGAAAGAGCCCAAACCTGAAGAGCTGGCGGACATTCAAAAAAAACATGATTTATCGATTCCTCCACAGCTCCACATCTTACACAACATATATCTCCTTTAATCCCCCTTGCTTGTAAATTCTTCCGCACTGCAATGCATCCTGTCATTAATTGCCATAGAAAATGTTTTAATTTCGGTGGGCACCGTATTTTCCAGCAGTGAGCCTTTAAAACATCCACTGTAGGACCAATCAGTAACGGTGGTCTATCTCTATCTGGGTAGATACGTTCTACCTGATATCCTGATTTAACCGAAAATTTTCCATTTTTTGTAAAGTGCCATCCATCTCTATCTACCCGTTGAGTCCTGCCCAGTGGTATACTTTCTATAAGTTTTGCATCCTGAGGATCCACCAACGCACGAATTACCTCTAAATTCCAAGTACGCGATGTAGAATCAATGAGGGATTCTAATTAAATTGATTATGCTTTTGTTTGACCGGAAATTTGGAGTATATATGATTTTATTCTCTTCATTTATAGAAACATTTAATTAGTTAGAATGTAGCCCAATAATTTGTCATAAATGTTGTTGTGTTATCATCCAAATTCAAAACTTTTGACGTCAACTTGATTGCCTGTAAAAGTGATAAATTTGTGCATGTTCGTGCATAGACAAAATGCAGGCACGAGCTCGCACGACCTGGTTCTTTTCTGTTTTTTTCACAAGTTAAAATCAACTAATTTCTTCCAAAGCTAAGAATTAACCCAAAAACAAAAGTTAAGATTAATATCAAACCCTGTTAAATGCAATTTTACAACTCATGTTCCACCTACATTTCCCAAGTTGGAAATCAAGAGGGCCGTGCCTGAATATTGTGGGCCCTTAAGCAGAAATTTTTTTTTGGCCCATAAATTATTAATTTCAGGAAAATTTTTAAAATTCTATAGCTGGGTTTGAACCCGCGACCCTAAAGTAATAAAGGCCACGGTTACCAACTGTGCCGATGCGCCTCAGTCCATGGATCAGTACATGGAACCGTACCATGATGGAGATCAGACCGTTCAGGACAGCTCAGCCGAGGTTCGCCTTCCTAGCCGTACCGCCAAGGACGATCGAGCCGTGTACCGCCTCGACCCACTTACATCCAGAATGAAGCCTCGACCAAGTCCACGTCCTGAAGACCA
>NC_027748.1:38031532-38048566 GCF_000695525.1 Brassica oleracea var. oleracea | reverse complement strand
TTGGATCATGCCAGACTTGACATGGATCATGCCAGACTTGACGTGGATCATGCCAAACTTGACTTGGATCATGCCAAACTTGACTTGGATCATGAGGGTTCCCAAATTAATCGAGACTTCTCTTTCTTGGTCCGTTTGGCACGAACCGACTGTTCCAATGATCGAGCCAATGGACTAATCCTCATGTCCGACTCCCTCTTGGACTTCTATCATTCAGATTTCTCTAAGGCACGAATCATCCACTATCTGAAGACTTAGACCATCTGCATCAGTGAACTCCATGGGGAGTTCACACAGTTTTCGAAAAAAAAAAATATGAAAATAAACAAAAGCAATGAACCTGCCTCTTGGGAGTTCACTGCACTGAACCCGGATCATCACTGTAGCGCGGGCCCCACGACACGTGACGGCCCGCGATTGGTTCGATTAATAATATTTTTTTTTTAAAACAAAAATCAAACAGAAAAAAAATAATAATAAAAAAATACTTTGTGAACCCCTTTGGCCACATCAGTACACTGCTTGATCAGGCCACGGACTGTCCAGACCGTCCGCGTTCGTCCAGCTCCTTACCGCGGCGACTTCAACTTGATCGAATGAATCTAGAGATCAGCCGAAGAGTCACATCGACCAGATCTGAAACTGAAGAGTTTCTTGACTGACCTTCCACATTCTCAGTCAATTTTGTTATTTTCTAAGTGTTTTTATTAATGTCTTTCATTTACCACAAGTACTATAAATATGTAAACTCTTCTTCATTATCAACCAATCAATTTTCCCCTTAAAGTTTATGAGTTTATCTCTTTGTTCTTTGCTTAGAACAGTTCTTGTTTCTTTGTCGAGTGATTCTCCAAATAAACATATATTTCCTTGTTGGTCTTGACGTCACATTCCAAACCACAATCGAAGCCGGTAGTATCATAAGGCCTTTCCGCAACCTTGTGTGTCGCCTATCAAACCATCAGATCTCCCTACTTTGGCGAGTTCATATCCAAAATCCTGTTGAGTGATCCTTGTCCGAATCTAGGACGTATCATGTGCTATAGGCGACTCATACTACAAAATTGACCCCTAAAATTATTACTCTGATTTTTAGCTCCAAGTTGATGCTTGACTGGCCTATAGCCAGGCACGGCTCTGGAAATCAATATCTGCAAGGCATAAAGATGTTCCTTAAAGGAAGAGAAAACACACATAAGAAAGCAGAATCCACTACATTAGTACTTTGATCACTAAAACTTAAATTCAAATCTATATTAATTAATGCTTTTAACTTAGAAAAAAAAAATTAATTAATGCTTTTATATTTCGAATCTAGATAATCAATCAAATTACTATCACTAATAGTATTATTTTCTCAATTTCCAATATCTAATTCTATTGTTCGATACAATAATACAGACTCCGAAAAATAAGTAACAAACCCTGAATTACAATATGAAATAGAATGAAATTAATAAAAAATATCTCATTTCTGTATGTTATGTAATCTGATTGTAATTATATTTAAAAGATGCAGAATATATGTGAGTATAATTCCTTTACATTACAAAACAAGATTTTGACGAATAATGTTTTCACTAGATAATGTGTTTAATTAGCTTTGTATTGTGCCAGATGAAAATTGTGTGGGGTCTCTCTCTCCTTAGTGAGAGAATTTTCTCTCTAATCCTTTAACCTTCTTACCAAATTTCATCTTTCAGAAGATTAAGAGTTGATTTGTGGGAGAGAGAGTCCGTCATTTTTGTGTACCGGTTTCGGTGTTCCCGGCCGGTCTTGGACTCCGGCGTTGCATAAGCTCCTCCGATGAACGTCCGGCTTTGCCTCTGGGAAGCGGTTGCTTCCATAGCACCGTCTTTGCCGGCTTTTGTCTCCGGGAGGTGATGGTTTCTTCACCATCGCTTTCGCCGGCTCTCTTCCGGGGTTCTCCCGATATCACGATCTACGATTCCGGGCTTTTCTGTTTTTCCTGCCTCTCGATCTGATACTCCGATGGTTTCTTCATCCCCAATCGTTTGGGTTGTTGCATCTTCAAGCTTAGATTGATCTATAAAGGTGTTTGTACTTCCATGCAAGTAAGTCGGAGGTTTGAAGATCGATTGTAGGCGGTTAATATCTTCGTCGATTCGTAGATCTGCCACATCTGACTTCGCGGCTCGAGCTTTAGCGTTGACCGTTCTGGTTGAACGGTTCGTCTCGTGTTCGTCTTCGCCGTCGACGGTGATCTGTCGTGTCTCCTTGCTGGCTCCGGGAGAAGATAGAAGGCTCTCGTTAGGACGCGTGTTCATTGGTCGCCGGACGACCGGACACGTGGTGGGGTGAGTCGGATTTCTTCTTCAACGGTTTTTCTCTTAGGGCTTACGGCCCAAGGATGTATTGTACAGTGGTCCAGTTGTTCTTTTGGGCTTTCGGTTTTATGTTGTATCGGACTTTGTCCCTTCTGGTCTTTCTCCCGATAATAAAATTACTAGTTGACAAAAAAAAATGTGTTTAATTCACGAAAAAGAACTCAGAAGAAACTCTAATAAAATGATTAAAAAAAAGTGTAACTCTATATATAGTTGAGCCTACTTTCTCATTCTCTCATCCTTGAATCTGATTGGCTTCTGTCCCCTATTACCCGCAGATATCATTTTAAGGTTTATCTCAGTTCTGTTTTTAAAGTTTGATTTTTTTTTTTAAGTTTGTTTTTCAGTCTATAGAATCCCGGTTCCATCGGTCCAACAGAATTTACATTACTTTTTTGTTGATTTAGTACAACAAAAAACATTCTTTTGGGTTACAAAAGAGTTCATAAAGCGTCTGGGCTAGTGGAGATCGGTCTGATCAGCGATCATAGCGGGTCGTAACATAGAGAAGAAGGCATCGATAGATGCACAGCTTCAGCAACTGGTTCCTGCTAAAATGAGTGAAGACGATAAGCTTATCGAGTATGATGCTCTTCTCCTCGACCTCTTCCTCGACATTCTCCATGATCTGCACGGTGAAGATCTACGTTAAACGGTAGACAATAGCCTTTTTGAATCGATTACCCATTTTCTCAGATTGCACAAATGTCAAACCTTTTTTTTTGTTTCCATGAATCTTTGTTGGTTAATCTGCAATAACTTGTGAGACACGGAACCTTGATATTGATCATGTGCATATAGATTCAAGAGCTGTACGAGCTCTCTGCTAAGTACGAAGGCAAACATGAGCCTAAGAAGCTTGAGGAACTAGGGAAAGTCCTTACCAGTTTGGACCCTGGTGATTCCATTGTTATCTCCAAGGCTTTTTCCCACATGCTTAACTTAGCCAATTTGGCTGAGGAGGTCCAGATTGCTTACCGCCGCAGGATCAAGAAGCTGAAGAAAGGTGATTTCGTTGATGAGAGCTCTGCAGCTACTGAATCTGATATCGAAGAGACTTTCAAGAGGCTTGTTTCTGACCTTGGTAAGTCACCTGAAGAGATCTTTGATGCATTGAAGAATCAGACTGTTGATCTGGTTTTGACTGCTCATCCTACTCAGTCTGTGCGTAGATCTTTGCTTCAGAAGCACGGCAGGTTAGTTTTCTTACTTTCTAATAGTGTTATAAAAATTGATATAGACACGCCGAATCGAGTCTAAACAAAACAATTTTTCTTGAACGATTTTTTTATAAAAAAAAACGGCTTATTGTTCAAAAAATCGGTTTAGACAGCCTGCCTAAACAAAATACTTTATAAGGTGCCTTACCACCGCCTACCGATTTCTTGAATATTGCTTTCTATTGAGATATCAGTGAGACAACTCTTTTGACCTTAAAATGATTTCTCAGGATAAGGGACTGTCTTGCTCAACTGTATACAAAGGACATTACTCCTGATGACAAGCAGGAGCTTGATGAATCTCTGCAAAGAGAGGTAAGTATGACTTGATGAATCTCTGCAAAGAGAGGTAAGTTACTCAACTTCACTGAGTTCTAACATCTTGATTAGTGGATTTTTTATTTAAAAAAACTCTCAACTCTTGGTTTAGATTCAAGCTGCATTCCGCACAGATGAGATAAAAAGAATGCCACCAACCTCACAAGATGAAATGAGAGCATGAATGAGCTATTTCCATGAGAGAATCTGGAACGGTGTCCCTAAGTTCCTTCGCCGGCTCTGAAAAACATTGGGATTGATGAACGTGTTCCTTACAATGCCCCATTGATTCAGTTATCTTCATGGATGGGTGGTGACCGTGATGGTACATGTGTTTCCCTTTTGTTCACCCTCTAACCATCTTAAATGAATTTCAGGTAATCCTAGGGTCACACCTGAGGTTACTCGAGATGTGTGCGCTTGTTGGCTAGAATGATGGCTGCCAATCTCTACTACAACCAAATCGAGAATCTCATGTTTGAGGCTTCTTGCTCAACAAGATACAGCTTTTTTCAACTCTCTCAAGATTCTATTGATTTATTCATTTTTTCTTCTTGGCAGTTGTCTATGTGGCGTTGCACTGATGAGTTCCGTGTTGCGGCTGATGTGATCCACAGGAACTCAAGGAAAGATGCTGCAAAGCATTACATAGGTTTGAATCACAAAACTTTTATGCAGATTTATTTTTCCTTTCTCGCAAGATCATAAAAAGAAACACATTCTCAAGTTATATTTTCTAACTCGATGCAGAGTTCTGGAAGACAATACCTCCAACTGAGCCATACCGTGTGGTTCTTGGTGATGTGAGGGATACACTGTATCACACACGTGAGCGCACTCGTCAATTGCTGAGTAATGGAATCTCTGACATCCCTGAAGAAGCCACTTTCACCGATGTGGAACAGGTAAGAAACATGTACTAAGTTGTTGTCTGATTCCAACATGTTAGTGTGCGTACTATAATTTTTTCTGTTTATGTAGTTCTTGGAGCCTCTTGAGCTATGTTACCGATCACTATGCTCATCTGGTGACCGTCCAATAGCTGATGGAACCCTTCTTGATTTCTTGAGGCAAGTCTCTACCTTTGGACTCTCCCTTGTGAGGCTTGACATTAGGCAAGAGTCTGAACGCCACAACGATGTCTTGGATGATATCACCAAGCACTGAAACACCGGTTCCTCTTACAGAGACTGGTCTGAAGAGCGCCGCCAAGAATGGCTTCTAGCTGAGCTAAGGGGCAAACGTCCACTCTTTGGACTTGATCTTCCCAAAACCGAAGAAATAGCTGATGTCTTGGACACATTCAAAGTCATATCTGAGTTGCCTTCTGACTGCTTTGGAGCTTACATTATCTCCATGGCAACTTCACCGAGTGACGTCCTTGTTGTTGAGCTTTTACAGCGCGAGTGCCACGTGAAGAAGCCACTTAGAGTTGTTCCACTCTTTGAGAAGCTAGCTGATCTCGAAGCAGCTCCTGCTGCTGTTTCAAGACAGCTGCTACTCTTGAGCATGGGATGAACCCTCCAGTTTCGCCTAAACCCGAGTGGCGCGCTTTGCTTGATGGAATGGTTGTTGTTGCTACCGAGGAGTATCGATCTGTGGTCTTCCAAGAACCTCGATTTGTCGAGTACTTCCGCCTTGTAAGTATTCACGTTTGTCCCCAAGATTTATAGTTCAGAGTGTTATAACCGTTTGGTTTTGGTTTTGTTAGGCTACACCTGAGCTGGAGTATGGACGTATGAACATAGGAAGCAGACCATTAAAGCGAAAACCGAGTGGTGGGATTGAGTCTCTCCGTGCGATCTCGTGGATCTTTGCTTGGACGCTAACGAGATTCCATCTTCCTGTATGGTTAGATTTTGGAGCAGCTTTCAAGTATGCTATCAAGAAAGATGTGAGGAACCTCCACATGCTTCAAGACATGTACAAACACTGGCCGTTTTTCCAAGTCACCATTGATCTTATTGAGATGGTGTTCGCCAAGGGAGACCCTAGAATCGCTGCATTGTACGACAAGCACCTCGTCTCAAAAGATTTATGGGCCTTTGGAGAGAAACTCAGAACCAACTTTGAAGAAACCAAGAGCCTCGTCCTTCAGGTATAAAGAAAACAGAGTCCTCTGTTTCGTATAACAAACCATAAAAACAGAGTCCTCTGTTTATGACTAAAATCCATTTTGTTGCAGACTGCTGGACACAGATACCTTGAAGGAGACCCTTACTTGAAACAGAGACTCAGGCTGCGTGACTCTTACATTACAACTCTGAATGTCTGTCAAGCCTACACATTGAAGAGAATCCGTGATCAAAACTACAATGTGACTCTGCGGCCACACATTTCGAAAGAGATCATGCAATCAAGCAAATCAGCACAAGAGCTCGTTACGCTTAACCCGAAGAGTGAATACGCGCCTGGTCTTGAGGACACTCTCATCAAAACACCGGTTAAGTGAGTTTGAGTCACTGAGAGAAAAACAAAACTTTTGAGTGTCTTTCTTTTATATCTGTCCTTTTTAAGAATAATGTTATTACGTTTTGGATTACAGTTTACTTTATGTATCCACCGTTGAAAAATGTTTTAATTTTCCTGGTGTGTGAAACTCTAATCACGGTTCTGTTTCTTGAAGTGGAAAACAAAAAAACAGAGACAGTGATTGAATATTAAATTTTATCTTTGTTTGTCTTTTTGTTTCTCTTCTCTGTTTCGCAGTACCAGAATCATTAACAGTTGTTGATACGTTTCTACAACACGTGTAGTTTGCATGCACGTCGTTTAAAGTCTGAAATGTGGTCCCTGTAACCGGCAGGAATGATTAATCGAACCGGGATGTTAAAGAAGGGAGGTGCGCGAGGAAACGACACGGTTTTTTGTTCTATTTAAACATTCGGCACGTACTTCCGTGTCTACATGTATGGTATACAGTTCCCACACTCTACTCCTGCTAAAGATGAGCGAGTGCTAATCACGCGTCCTTAACCATTCTGTTTATAGAGGAAAAACCATAGACTCAGACAAAAATGTTTTAACAACATGAATGAATGTGTCTCTCTATTTATTTTCTATGGTTCCATCACCTTTAAGTAACAAAAAAATTCTGTATGTGCAAATGACTCCTAAACCGAGCAATGAATGAATCAAATCTGTAAACCTAATCCTCTAGACTCTTGAGAGATTATTGACAAGTTTTCCTCATTTTTAAATGAAAATAGTAACGTGTTTGAGAGAGTTTGCTAAAGGCTATAGTGCCTCACTGAACTCTCCAGTGCTTCCTTGCTTGGGCACACAATCTCCTTCATCCGAGTCCCAAGTTTGTAAATCTTGAATGTTGGTACAATTCTCACTTTCTCTGCATCACCTACTCCAGGACATCTCTCAATGTCCACCTATTGAAACATCACATATAAGTTTTACTTATTTACATAAATATATATGTTCAAAGTTTTTGTTATTTACCTTGAGGAAATGTAGAGATGGGTAACGAATACATAGTGCGTCCATGAAAACAGACATCTCTTTGCATTGTCGGTCAGAGACTTTCATAAAAAGTACAACGGAAACTCCTGCCACCATTTGAAATATTTAACAAGTTAGTAAGGAAAGTTCTCTGACTGTAAACAAGTTTGAAAATGTCGCGTACCGGGACGGGTTAATGCAGCTTTGAACTCTTCGAGGGTAGATATCTCCTCAACTTCACATCCAAACTCCATGTTTAGAACCACTCCACCGCGGGATCTCTTCAATGCAACTTGGGCGTGAAACAAAGATTCAGCTATTTCTCTGTCGTAAGATAGTTCCTTTCTTAAGGCTTCATAATCGCTCACTGCTTCATCCCATCTCTCCAGCTACAACAGTTTCACAGGAAGAAACTTTTAGAACAAGTAAAAGATCAAAAATTAAGTCATACCACATATATATATAGATGTTACCTTGCTGTATGATGCAGCCCTTTGACGACGAATCTTTGTGTAACTAGGTAAAATGAGCAATGCGTGGTTACAGTCTTCTATAGAGCTCTCCCAATACCCAACTTTAAAGAAACACTCTGCTCTATGACCTAGTAGAGTAGCATTGTATTGATCAAACTTGAGGCCTTCTGTATAAGCTGCGATTGCTTCAGTGTATCTTTCTGATTCATAAAGTTCGTTACCCCGGTCACGCGCCCTAACTATCAGTCTAACGTTTCTATACAATGCTTTAATCTCACTGTTTCGTGGATCGATCTCTGAAGCTTTCTCTGTGAATGTAACTGCGTTTTCAAACCTACAAGAGTTTTGGCGTCTGCTTGTTATACTTTTTTTTCAACTCATTAACATAATAATAAACCAAGATTCAATCAATATCTAACCTTCCTAGAGCCAACTCAATCTGAGATTTGACAAAATATATGTAAGCTTGGGAGATCATATCGAAAAACCGAATCTTTAAGAAAGATGCTGGCAATAGTTCCATGTTGGGGGAAGATGCTAGTATTGTTTGAGCCTCATCAAGCCGTTGGAGTTTCAGTAGTGCTTCAACTTTACACATAACTAGCTGCAGTTTTTGAAATAAATATGATTATTGTTAAGGTTACATAAGGTTAATACAAGAATACTTGTTTTATTTACCTGAGGAGACATATCAGCTCCAGACTCCATTGCTGCACTTGCTTTTGTCAAAACAACATTCCATAGACCGCGTCTTCTTGCTTCTGCGCATTTGTTCAAGTGTCTATCAACTTGTTGAAGCACCTTCACCACCATGGGATCTGATGGTTCCTCCACACAGAACAAGTGCTTCCCGGCACTATCAACTTGACCTAATCTGCAACCAAAACAAATACTTCAATATCCTTTCTTGATCAAGAATCTATTAGGCAATTCAATTTTACCTAATAAGCAACGTGGCTAAACGATGACGAGCCCTTGCAAGATTCGGATCCAATTGAATAGCTTGTTCACACTCAATCACAGCTTCACCAATCCGACCAAGACCAGACAATGCAGCTGCCCGGTTGCTATGGTACTTCGCATTGGTCGGTGAGAGCTTTAATGCTCGGTCGTAAAACTTCAAAGCATCAATGAAACAACCTTTCTTGAACATTTCGTTTCCAAGTCTCTTTGCTTCTTCTGGGTTCGGACTATTCATCACTCTTTGCCACGACGTATCTACCTCGGAGCCACCGGTAGAGCTACTAGCGATTACAAGTGTACCGGAGGAAGAAACTGACGTTGTCGGAGAATAGCTGTTTCCTCGGACAACGCTGCCGTATCCGTACGATTTGGAACCTGGTCCAAGTACCATGCTTTTGGTAACTCCTTGAGTCATCCCTGTAATATGAACCTTCCCGGACGGGATAATATTCCCGGCGGGAACGATTTTGACCGGCTGCGGCGGCGTAGTGGAGCTTTTAACCGGTTGTTTTACGGTAGTCAAAGCTGAGTCTGAAGCTAAAGAGCTCCGACATGCTCTCGGATTCCCACTCGCGGTCTTTGGGATGTTAATGCTCGACCGAACTTTAACTCCGGCGGAGGCACTGCTCGACCTCCGATGTGCGGCGGCGGGAACGGTGGACTTTAAAGATTTAGCGGCGGAGGAAGCCGTGGGCTTATAAGATTGCGCGGCGGATGTACAGCTCAACTGAGCGGCGGCGGGATTGTTAGTCGCAGACTGAACGGCGGAGGAAGTGGAAGGCTTACATTTCGCGGCGGATGGATTTGACCGGCGGGAATCGGTTTTTGTCGTGACCGGAGCATGTCCACCACGGCCCGTCACCGATTCAGACGAGCTAGAATTGAAACTACTGGTGCTTGTGGTGGTTGCCGCCGAGGTGAGTCCACTCGGCGGGGACCGAAGCGGAGTTATCGGTGATCCACAATCCGCATTAACAGTTTCTGATTTATTATTTTCGAAATGCAATGATCTGCGGCGAAGCTTATCGGCGACAGTGTCATGTTCGAGAACATGTTTGATATGCTTCAACATTGTGTGTCCTCTCCAAGGTGAGATTATGAAAAGAAGATCGCTTAAAGTCTCAAACTTTCTCTATGGATTCAATGAAAAGTAGAGAAATCAAGAACAATGACCGTCAATGGCTGGACACGATAGAAACGACGGTGAATAAGCTCCGATCAATGCACCGCCGGGAAAGCAGAGAGAAGGGAAAAATGGAGAGCTCGCTATGTAACAGGATCGAAGCAAAAGAATGAATGCAATTGTGTTTCTAGAGAGAGAAAGAGTTTCAGAGGAGAATAGAACAGGAAGGAGACGAAGAAGAGCGAGTGAAACAAAAATAATAATAAATTATTTGTTTTTATTATTTTGTGTGTATTTCAGCGACTTGACACACACACATATAAAATCTGATTTATCTTCTCAACTGTTCTTATAAAATGGAAAAAAGTGTAAAATTAAAGAAAAATCTTACACCGTACGAAGATATTTAAATTTGTTATTCGTTTTTTTTTTTCCATTGTTTTAAACTAGATATTTGCCTAGTCAAATGAAAACTAATGTCGCTATTGATCTAAATTAAGATTTGGTTATAGGCTTATAGCTATTCTTTTAATATTCAGAATCCAAAGTCTTGACTAAATCCTTCTCGTAGATTGCGCTCGACTATGTCCACGCAACACTGAACACTCTACTATGCTTAGTTATAGGTACTCAGACTATATTTGATATGACTGATCTATAGGAAATATGATTTTTTATTAAATGTTGACAAAAATAGGCTAAATCTTTACAGTATTTCTAATGGTTAACTTTTTTTTTTTTAATTTGAAGCTCTTAAAAAAATGAAGCAACCTATTTTTCAATAGTTTGCTTCATGTTTTTTCTAAAAAAAAATTCTAAATATATTTGTATCATCATTGTATAATTAATTATTAATAATATTTTATATTTTTCAAATTTACTAATTTTATCTATCTATTTTGCTTTAATATTAATTCGACCTGACTGCTAATTATTATAAGTTAAAAAATATTATATGATACAATTATTACACATAAAATAAATAAACGAAATTTTTTAGATTTTATAAAGAAACACTAAATACATATATCTTTTAAGTGATTAGAAAATGTATTTTAGAACAAAAAATAAGTTTATTTTATTCTAATTTTTTTAAATCGAACATAAAATTCTAAAAAATTAATAATTTCATGTTCTTCGTTATTAACATTCAGTTAGATAAAATAATAATATAAATTTTGAAATTAATTGAATGACGTTTGCACTTCTAATTTGTTTAACTACAAAATAGCAATAAATAAAAATTAAGGATTAGTATATCTTTGAATAAGTACTGCTCAGCTCTTCAAAATTAGAAAAAATGAAAAAAAACAAATACCATTTGAGTAAAAATGAAGCAAAAAACAAGAAATGAAGCACCATTTCAACTGTTCTTATCTCTTGACTTTGGCTGCCCCACTTTTCTCGAGCCAGACTTCTAATTTTTTTATTGTTTAATTTATCAATTTCGAAAGAATGTCTTGTCAATAAAATATAGCAGTGTGAAGTAAATAAATGATTGAATAATCTGCGATTCTGCGTACTTGGCTTTCTTTCAATACTGCTGTCTCGTTTTTTCTTACAACATCTAAAGGACAACTCGTGTGCTGTGAGAAGTGACATCCACGCTCCTCCTTAAACCAAATGTATTAAGTACATCATTAAATTAATAAATTATTTATTAATTAACTCAATGAATAGACTAAAAATCGTTCAACAAACATATTTTACGTTGATCATATATGAATAAATGTAAAAAGAATTTAGTAAATCGATTAGTTGTTTTCATACTAACTAATGAATTAAAGCATAATTTTAACATTAAATAAATAAATATATACATAACTAATTTGAAAAATATAAATATTCTATTTTATTTTCTAATTCTAAGTTAATTTGAAAATTTATATATTTATAATTCTGTTATTGGCTTAAAATTTCTATTAATAGTAATACATCGATCTAAGTTGTTGTTATATTTTAAAATCTTACAAAAATGTGAAATATCATAAATAAAATTTGGCATGTTTACAAGTAATACATGTCATCATTTAGAGCATATCCAAGAGCAATCTTATATTTGAGGTTTACTGAACCTTATATTTGAGGTTTAAGGGTGACTTTCTCCAAGAGTAAACTTAAAAAAAAACTTTAAAAATTTTCAGTTTTTACATAACAGTCTTTGCATTATATAAACCTCAAATAAAAGCATAAAACTTTTATATAATCTATAATCATACAACAAAAATATTTTAAACAACATTTATTAATAAACTATTACATTTTAATAGCATATTACATATAAATAAAAAACTTAAAAATACATTATTCTTTATTATTATTATTATTCCCATAATGCTCCCATATATGATCAATTAATGCATTTCGAAGCGAGAGATGAGCTTCTTTATTTTTTATTTGTAGATTACGAGCTAAAAATTGTTGAAACCGGGCATTTTCGTTTACTGCCATTTCAACTTGTACCATTTTCAAATTGTTAAATTTATAAGAATATATAAAAGATATTAAATTGTATGGACTAAAATGATAAACAAGAAAGTTATGAAAGTTTTTAAAAACAGAAAAGTATAAGGACCAAATAAATATGAAACCTCAAATATAAGGTTTTGTAAAGTGAAACCTCAAATATAAAGTTTCACTGTACAAAACCTTATAATTTGAGGTTTTGAGGTTGCTCTTGGAGTAGATAAAACCTTATATTTGAGGTTTTAAGGTTGCTCTTGGAGATGCTCTTACATAGAGTCATGTTATTTTTTTCTTTATAAATAAATATGGTAGTGACAAATAAGAAAATTTTAAAAAATTATCCATAAATAATGTCTAAAGGACTCATAGATATAAGACCATAAGAAATTTTTTAAAAAAAATGAATTTATAAATAATGTCTAAAGGATTCATAGATATAAGAGGATGAATATCAACTGTAATTAATATGTGTATATTTAGAGAAAAGCACGCACTTAATTGGTTAACAGGTGGTTAATATAGTATTCCAGCTGTTTCAAGCTATATCATGGTGCTGTAATACGATTCTAGACATTTTACTCGAAGACAAATGATTCCCGCTTTTGTATGAACATTTTACATGAAGATCACTAATTATTTTAAATCAGTAAAATATTGTTATAATAAACATCATTCGAAATTAAAGAAGTAGACAAAATAAAGTATATTTGATGTCTGTAAATAGTGACTGCTTCATAACTGTTTGTTTTGGAAAGGCATGGACACTGATCTGATATACAGGTTTTTGAAGGTATTTATGATTTGTTTTGTATGTCACGGATATCTAATTTCTCGATTTGCTTTGCTTCGAAAAAATACGGATATTCGGAAAAACGGATATCCGAAAAATAAATAGATATTTACGGATATTTACGAATACTTACGGATATCTCAAATGTTTTGATTAATAGAAATAATCTTAAAAATTTGATACAAATATTTTTTGTAAAATATTTTTTTGCATGATATATATGATAAAAATTAAAAGAAGTGGTGGATCTACATATTTTGTAAATTTTTTGAACTTAGTTAACAATTATAATAACACAAAACTTAAAAAAAAATTATAATTGTCATAAATGTATTCTTTTCCTTTTATGTAATACTTTTGTATAAGTAATAGTGCGAATAGAATTTATCAAATCAAATGTTAGAATAATAATTATATAATTTTATACATTAAAAACTTTAAATATAACCAAGATATACATGTATTTATATATTGCCGGATCGGATCGGATATGCGCTTCCCAAAATTTTAATATTTGTGATTTGCTTCGATTTTAACGGATATTGATTTTTGTTATTTGCTTTGCTTCGAAAGTTTACGGATATCCGGAATTTTCGGATCGAATCGAAATGAATAACAAATCAAATCAAATTTAACGGATAAAATGTTCAGCCCTAGTCTGATGTTAATGTTTAGAGACATAAAAGAAACAATCAGACGAAATTAAGGACCTTAGTTTATTTTTTTGGTTTTGTAAACGTGCTTTACATCAAACACATTCAGTGGTGTTTAATTTGGTATGTTCAAAGTGCATTATATAATTTGGTGTCCATTGATGAAAAGAAAGTAATAATTTGATGGTCATTGTCAGATCATGACGTTGGAATCCTAATTATGACGCCAGATTAATCATCACTGTCTCTGCCTGGACGTAGATAAGAGAACGTGGCAGAAAGCAAGTACGTGTACGTTTTGAATGATTAAAATAACTTGTTTGTTCCTATTATCATATGATTTTGTTAAATGAAGGATACAAAATTAAGAAAAAACGAGATAACGAATGGGTGAAGGATGTTTGATTATTTTTTTGGTAAAAATATTTGATTATTTTGTTGTGTTATTAATTATTATGGATATCGACAGCTTTTAACATGTTTACACGAAGATATAAGATTCCTAACTTTTTTGTTGGATAACTATTTTAGTTATTATTTTCTGCAGACCACACAAATTTTTTTTCTCAATAATATGATAAAAGAGTCCCGACACGTACAAATAACATAGCAGTCTATGATTGTAATACACTGAAATATTTCTGAGTCATAAAGGTTATAATCTATAATTAGTTTCCTCAGCTATTCACGTCCTCAGCATATGCAAGTAAAATGTAGCATGATGGGAAATTAATTTATCTTCTTTTTTTTTCTTTTGCTAAACAAATTAACTTATCTTTGTGTAAGTTTTTGTATAAAATCTAAAATTTTGCAAAAAAGAAAAAAAACTTTTGTATAAAATGCATGCGGATATCGAACCTGAGGTATATATCCCAAACAGCAATGGAGTAGGGTGAGCACTCTGGTTCACTAAGGGTCTGGTGGTTCTCATGTTGACGTTCACTGCCAGCATCCACGCACCTATTGTCACGCCCTCGTTGCCAAACTTCCTGAAACTGAAGTTCGAAAATATGCCTATCTTTATTCAACAAAAACGCTTACCTGGGCGAAACCAAAGTACTAATAACACTTGAGAGATGTCTGTAGTTTGAGGAGTGAAGGAGGTCTGGGATTGAGAGATCTTAAGAAAGTTAATAAAGTATTTGGGCTTAAGTTGATATGGAGAATGTTAGCTGGAGACTCGCTGTGGGGCAAATGGATTAAGGAGAATTTGCTGAAGGGTAAGAGTTTCTGGGAAGTGAGTATCACTACAATAAAACACGCCGAATTTCGACGGAGGTTCCGACGGATTTTAATATCGTCGGACGTTTGTGACGGATTTCTTACCAATTTCCGACGAAAACAAAAAATTTGAAGTAGTTGGAATTCCGTCGGCCATTTCCGACGAATATCCGAGGAAACATGGCTCGTCGGAATTTTCCGACAACTTTTCGACGACATTCCGATAAAACATATAACCGTTGTAGTCGTCGGAAATTCGTCGGAATATACCGACGAACTTCCGACGACATTCCGATTAACAGATATAACCGTTACCGTCGTCGGTATTCCGTCGGAATTTTCCAACGAATTTCCGACGAACCATGTGACCGTTGCCGACAAATATATATGACCGTTTTATAGCCGTTTGAGATCCATCGGAAAGTCGTCGGAGGGCCGTAAGCATTTTCCTATAAATGCAACCCCTCCTCATTCAACTCATTCACACTTCATTCTCTCTTCATTCTCTTTAGTCATAACAATTCCGTGAAAATCATGTCTTCAGGAGCTTATTATCGTTCGTGGATGGATAAACCTCATTTGGATCCCAACACCAATTTGCTTACGAAAGAATACGTTCAATGGATTGGAGAATTCATGAGGCTTGTTCAACAGCAACTGGATGCAAAAAGTGGTATGTTAAGATGTCCCTGCTCTACTTGCAATCCCTTATATATTAATTGAGAAACATTATAACATTGTTTCGTAGCCACGTGTCACCATGAGAATGAAATTCAGAATTCTTAGAGAAATATGTTGGTCCATCTTAACTTATATTATACTTTTTATTAAACTATCTATTAAATTGATAAATAGTGTAGAAAAGAATATTCTCGCACTTTCCTTAAATAAAAGCTATGGAATTGCCTAATATGATTGACGTATATATGACAATCAATGATTATGAATAATCAATATTTGATAATAATTTTTGTATCTTAGCTCTTTTTTGTTTAATTTTATATTATTAAAAGATATTAAACAACAACATTAATTATATAATTAAAAAAACATAATTACTATATGTTATATTTTGAATTTTTAAAACGATTATAAATTATTAAAAACGTTAAATGTCTCATCACTAAAATTTTGTGATCAGTGGTTTAACTTTTTTAGGTAATAACAAGATACAAATGATCATAAATCGTATGAATATGAAGCCTCATTTACTAGACATTCATATTATATATTAATATAATTTAAAATTAAACTATAAACACAGAAAAATACTTAAATATGATAATTTCTAAATTTGTATTGAAAAAGTATTGAAACTTTAATATTTTAATTTTGAAATTTGCATTTAAAAAATCGCACATTAGAAATTTTATGTTTATCATATGAGTATGAATTCTCAATAATAAATATTTATATTAAAATATACTATATATCTATGTCCATGTTATTGAAATTTAGTTATATACCATATAAAATAAATAAAATGATTGTTTTGATTTATTTACGAAAAAATATCGTAAATAAACAAGATGTATTGTTTTTTATTTATGTTTTTACTCTAAATTAATTATATATATTATACGTAAATGAATACAAATAAATAATAATAGATAAACATTAGTTTTATATATAATATTCATCCCGCGCAATTGCGCGGGTCTTAAGCTAGTAATAATAAGGTTATAAAAGAATTTGAGTTTGGACTCATTTGTATATGAAAAGGTTTTCACGTAATTATAAAGTTTGGTACCTTCATGGGGAAACTGGTTATGAATATGGTAGTAGTAGCGAACCTCAGCCTGTTAGTGAACTTCAGCCTGATATTAGGTTAGAAGAATCTAGAACGGATATAGATTATGGTGTAGGTACTGAGCAGATGGTAGATGATCATTATAGAGGGGAAAAACCAAATCCCGAATCAAGGAGATTTTTTGACATGTTGGATGCAGGAAAACAGCATTTGTATCAAAATTGTAGAGATGGTCATTCAGCCTTATCATCTGCAA
>NC_027748.1:38030754-38031432 GCF_000695525.1 Brassica oleracea var. oleracea | reverse complement strand
CTAACTTGTATTTTTTTAAAGGTTCACCAAGTCGAGAAATGACATTAACAGGAGCATCAACCAGATGATGTACTCCATGCTCTGTTTTGGATGGTGGAGTGTGATCCCTTCCGACGAACGAGAGTTGTGGTTTCGTCAGTTTATGGTAGTAACTCTTCATTTTTTTAAGTATTTACATTTTTTTTAATATATTTACTTATTAAATTATGTTTGTTTTGTAGCAAGAGTTCAACTGGCACTCCGATCTCACAGAAACAATCCATAAAAAATTCAATGAAAAGGCCATGGACTCTTATACGAAGCAGATGAACGCGTGGAAGACAGTTTGGCAGAAGAACAAAAGGCCACGGTTCATCAACGGGACGGTGTGGGAGGAGTTGATAGCTCATTGGGAGAAGGAATAAACTGCAGAGACGTCTTCTAGGAACTCCAAGAACCGGAAGAGCGATCGTGGCTGGAAAGGTATGTATGTGCACAACCTCGGCGCTTGCTCTATGTCTACTAAGGAGGATGAACTTGTAAGTTTTTTATTATTATTTATCTTTATATTTTTTAAATAAATATTTTATATATTCCTTGGCTAATAATGGCGGTTTTTTTAGATCGAACCAAATGACGGTAATCCCGTTGATCGTCTCCAACTCATTAAGGTGGCTCACACTAACAAGACGACGGGTC
>NC_027748.1:38022008-38030041 GCF_000695525.1 Brassica oleracea var. oleracea | reverse complement strand
AATTTATTAATATCAAAAAATATATAAAAATGCAAAATTAATTCGTATTTAAAATTGATATATTCCGACGAATTGAGGGCGTCGGACTATACCGACGGACTATGGTTCGTCGGAAAATACCGACGGAGCAGGTTCCTCGAAAAATTCCGACGAACCATTATCCGTCGGTATCTTCTGACGAACCATAGTCCGTCGGTATTTTCTGAGGACTCCGTTCGTCGGTATAGTCCGAGGAACGTGCTCCGTCGGTATATAGTTTTTCCAATGAACTTTGGTTTCGTGTGTCCGCATCGGAATATCGTCGGAAGTTCGTCAGAATGACGTTTCTCGGTATTCGTCAGAAAGTCGTCGGAAGGTCTGACGAAATTCTGACGAATACTTTTTTTCGACAAAATGATACCGACGAATTGGTTCGTCAGAAATTCGTCAGAATCGGTCTATTCCGACGAATTTCTGATGATTTCGGCCATCAGAATCCCCCTGTATTCTTGTAGTGTATAAAACTCAGAAGGGATCGTGGATGTGGCGTAAAATGTTGAAGCTCAGAAATGTTGCAAAGATGTTTCATAAGAAAGAGATGGATAATGGAAGACATATATCTTTCTGGTTTGATAACTGGTCCGATAAGAGAGTTCTTTTTGATTTGCTTGGATCGCTAGGCATCATAGATTTGGGAGTTTGCAGAGATGCGACTTTGGAGAAAGCGGTATTAATAGAAGGAGACGCAGACATCGTATGGGATTACTCACTGAAATTGAGGAGGAGTTGGTTATCATTGGAGGAAAGCAAAGTCAAGAGAGTAAGGATGTGAGTCTTTGGAAAGAGAAATCAGGTTTCAAAACTGAGATTCTCTACTAGTGAAACCTGGTTAATGCTCAGAGAGAGTAAATTAAACACAATGCTCTTGGGCCAGGGGCATATGGTTTTCTCAAGCAACTCCGAAGTTTGCTTTCATGGCGTGGTTGTCTGTAAGAGACAGAATGTCGACGCTAAACAGAGCACCAAGATGGAATCGAGGTCTGGATACTACTTGTGTGCTTTGTAAAAATGCTACTGAAACGAGGAGTCATTTGTTCTTCGAATGTGATTATTCTGCTTAGATATGGGAGTTTATAGCCAAGGGTATCTTACGAGATTCGTTCACAATCATCTGGTCTGAGATCTTGATTATTCTAGTGGATGAGAAAAGAGAAAATATGTCTCTCTTCTATATAAGATATGCGTTCTAAACAGTTTTATATGCTGTCTGGAGAGAGAGGAACAAGCTTATAGATGGAGATAAGCTTCTGCCATTACCAGTGATTAAAAGGATGATCGATAAGGGTATTCACAACAAGATCTCGCTGATGAGATTGAAGGGGTTTAAGGGGATGAAGAAGCCGATGCAATTTTAGTCCCTAACCAGAATGTAAATAGATGAAGCTTCTTTAAATATGGAGGGAATATAGTAGAGTTTGAAGTTTCATAGTTATGAAAGGTCACACTTGATGGAATAAGGCTTTTTTGATGAATAAATTTAACATTCATTCAAAAGAAAAAAAAAACGAATATCTTGCCTGTTGTTCTTGAGGGCAACCGAACTAGTGACAACATCAGCAGAAGGAGAGCATGTATTGGGCCGTAGGCATGAAGATAAGTACTCTTTCTCAAGCAAATGTACCCAAAAAAAAAAGTTTGCCAAAGGATTAAAGCCTTGAGTGTTATCCTGCCAAATCAAAATTTCAATGCAAACAAGTGCTAAACTAACGTACATCTTGTCCGAGAGCTTATTGTTCTCCTCTATACCGAGCAGTACGAAGTCATCGTATCCGCAATCTCCCTTCTAAGCTCAGCCATTGTCACCTCATGATCTTTTGTATACTTGCTGTTAAGGCTGAAATAATTATAGCCTTGAACCCCAAGTCATTTGCTCATCATTAGTAATTCAGTGTACAACTGGATGTTGCATATTTATATAATATAAAATTCATAGATGATATGGATTTGGAAAGGACACTACTAAATTGAAACATCACCAAAAGATTTTAATGAACCAAAAAATAGAATAAATATTTATATTTTAATGATAAATTTAATATACAGAATCCATTTTTATTCTGCGCAATAGACATGTGAAGTTCAATTTCAGTGGAAAATTCTTTAAACATATGAACACTTAATTATAAAATCAGGGCTGTGCCTGACAATTGATGACCCAGAAAAAAAAACATATTTGGCCTATTATCTCAAGAAGTGTAAAAAAATACTGAAAAATGCAACGGCTTGAGAACCCAACACTTGCATATTACTTCTTTTTTTTCTGAACAACACACTTGTATATTACCTAAAACCGGCTGTAACAAGTAAAACGAAAGACTATCGTCCGCTATTATTGGTCCCTCACGACATCTCTATCTCTATTCTATTTTTTCTTCTAAAATAAGTAAAAGTGAATATGGAGTAAAAAACTCTTCAACCCAACTTCATATCTCACTTCATAATGAAATTTATTCCATAAATGGAATAATATATTTTTTTTTGTTCATCACTCCATTATAGAGTGGAAAATGGAGTAGAGTTGAAACAATTTTATTTCATTTTCACTTTTACTCCATTTTGAAAGAAAAAATGGAATTTTATATTGGAAATGCTCTAAAACAAGTTTAATTTAGTTTGGCCCTGAAACAAATGCGTCATTAGCCTCTATTGAGACACTGCTCTGTATAAAATACTTCATTTGCAATTAAAAAATCATAATTATAAATAACTTTGATTCATGTGTGATTTTTTTTTAAATGGATCTAATAGACCTATTCCTAGAAAATCATGTTACATTTAAGGGTGTGACTGGTAACTTTCGCAGGAACACTAGGAATGAATAGAAATAAAATTTTGGGAATGATGAAGAATGATGGTTCCTTATGAAAATTAACAAGGAACAAATTTACATTATAATTCTCTAAAAAAAAAAGAAATGAGAAGGAACGAAGAGAAAAAAATATTCTTGATGAATGGTAATTTTTTTTAAAAAACGTTAAGGAACGTAGTGTTCCTCTTCATTCCATTCGTTACCATTCAAACCCTAATCTTTAATTTTATCATTTAAATTTTGAGCCTACGAGAAATTTTTATTGGGCTATCAATAATTGGATTTAAACAATAGATGATCCATTGGATTTATATATAGTATAAATTAAATAAATATAATTTAATGTTGTTATATTATATTTCCATATGTTAATTATTTAAAAATTTGTCGATGTTAACTTTTAAAATTATAAAGATGTTTTTTAAATAACAAAAATCATATTATCTGACAATGATTAATCTTTAGTCTTTATATATATAGTTACGATTTTAATAATGAAATAATAATCCAAAAATATTTATATAGAAGAAGATACAAATACATGTGAAAGTTTGAAAAAATCTATTCAATGAAAAAATATACCGTAAACTTATTATGTTTTAAAAATTGATAGACACATATATATTATAATATATACCAATTTAGAATTAAAAACAAAATATTTATATAAAAATAAATGAAAACAAAAATCTGCGTGGTTGCGCGGATCGAGATCTAGTTTTTATTTAAAATATCGTATCATGGCATAAACTAGAAATCATATCTACTGTTCATATATAACTCAAATGTAAAATCCATTCTATATATACTAGTAGTATAAAAAAGGAAAAAACAAATACTAGTACTACCACAACCAATCACATATCATATTGCTACAGCCAATAAATTAATAAAACAAAAAAAAAAATACTAAACCAACTAAATTGGCAAAGTAACTAGTAATATCACTAGCATCATTTTATGTAACTGTTGCTAAAGTTCATTTTGCTCCATTTGATAAAAGATCAAAGGGGTTAATGACCGAAGATGTCGCTGATATATTTTGCTCGGCTATGAAATACCGAAACTACCCACGACTGAGTATTAAACCCTCGCAAAACCTCTGTTTGGCTTATCTCAAGGGTTTCGTAGCTTCCTTCCATGGCGACGCGTTCCATTTCTCGCTCCATTCCCAGGCTCTTGACTCGATCCTTCGCTTCGTCTGCTCCCCTCTCCAGAACCCCGGTGGCTCCGTCTCTCCTCAGCCGATCCCGCCCCCTCTCTGTCGCTGGCCACGGCGTCTTCTCTGAAAGATCCGAGTCTCAACTGGTCGAGCAGGCCTCCCAAGGAGACGATCTTGCTCGATGGGTGCGATTTCGAGCATTGGCTTGTGGTTGTGGATCCGCCTCAGGGTGATCTCACTAGAGACGAGATCATTGACGGTTATATCAAAACTCTAGCTCAGATTGTTGGCAGGTAAAACCCTAAATTTCAATAGTCTCTTCTTTTGGCTTGGACCTGATATGTTTTGGTTTTTGAAATTGAACAGTGAAGAAGAAGCGAGGATGAAGATCTACTCTGTTTCGCATCGGTGTTACTTTGCTTTCGGTGCACTTGTGTCTGAAGATCTTTAGGTTTTATTTTTTTGACTTCTTGAGGTTTTAATTTTTCTCCAGTTATGTGTTTGAACTAGCTTTTTAACTTTTGTATGTAACAGAGTTGCCAAATGTGCGTTGGGTTCTTCCTGATTCTTACCTTGATGTGAGGAACAAGTACTATGGAGGTAAGACTTAAAGGGCGTTGCTTTACTCTTCTTTTGATTGTGGAGAGTTTACATCTTGCTGGTGTTCTTTATCAGAGAGTTTAACTTGATGTGTTTTGTGTTTTTATATTGGATTTTAGGGGAACCTTTCATTGATGGGAGAGCTGTCCCTTATGATCATAAGTACCACGAGGAATGGATAAGGAACAACGCTAGAGCTAATGACAAAAACAAGCGCAATGACCGTCCAAGGAACTTTGATAAAAGGCGAAGAGACAACATGTCAGCAGGCTTTCCTCCCCAACGTCCTCCCATGGGACGCCCTCCTCCACCTCAGAACTATGGGGGACCCCCACCACCACCTAACAACATGGGAGGACAAAGGCCTCCACCTAACTATGGAGGTGCACCACCGCAGAACTACATGGGAGGACAGAGGCCACCAGCAAACTACGGAGGAGCACCACCACAAACCAACATGGGAGGAGCACCACAACCGAACTATGGAGGAGCACCACCGCAGAACAACATGGGAGGAGGTCCACCACCAAATGCTGGATGGTCAGGTAACAACAACTACCAGCAGCAGAGTGGTGGAATGCAGCAGCCACAGTGCCAGAACAACTATCCACCTAACCGGGATGGCAGCGGGAACCCGTACCAGGGTTAGAATAGTTGAACCAGTCGTGGGTTTTCTTTTATTCATGCATTCTGGACGATGTATAGGTAGTCTAAGGAAGGTAGGGAGACTTAAAAACTCCTTTTGTTTTCAGTGTTTATCAGCCAGGTACCGTGCGAGAGAATAACCTTGAATAACTGTGGCATGGTTCTGGCGTTTTTTAGTTTATATCCTAAATCCCATCTTAAGAATTATTAAGTGAATGGATGCCTTTGTTTAGTATGCATCTTTAATAGCTGATCGTTGTGTCTTTGTTTGACTTTTTTTGGGTCGAGTTAGTATGACTTACTGTTCTCCAAACATGTTTCCTGGCTGCTTGTAGAGCAAAATCGATGCTCAAAATTACATTAGAAACGTTTCTCAAGGACACTGTCAACATATCATGACATAACCAGTATATTGTTTGCAGAGCAAGTGTCTTTATCTGCGGTTGGTAACAAAATAATTGTATGTGGAGGTTACATTGCATCAACAATTTAGGTGATCAAGTGATGCTTAATTGCTCACTCTCGTGTGACTATATCAACCAGTTGCATTGCCTCGGAGTCGGATGATAAAATTACGAAATCACTCAGCATCTCAGCCAGTATGCTAGCTCTCGTCTGGTGAATCTGAAAATTGCGAGTGCTTCCAGTTCCACGAGTTGAATAGATTAATTAGACATATCCAAAGACTGAATCTGAAGGAGAAAAGAGCGGCAAATATATATACTACTTCGGCGTGTTTGGCCCAAATCTGTAAATCTCAGCCCAAAGATAAATTCCCCATAGACCATCGAGTACCATTTTGGGGACACTGGATATAAATAAGTAACTAGATTTTTGACCCGCCATTTTATTTTCTAACAAAACTTTAATTTTTGATATTTTATTTTTGTTGTATTAATATTTTTATTTTGGCACATATATACTATAAATTATATTAAATTTTATCTTATTCTAAAGATATACTATGCAAAAAATATATTAAATTTTGCTAATATTTTTGTAATATTTTTTTTGGGTATATATATGTTTTCGATGCCATAAATATGTTATTATTTTATTTTATATAAAAATATTTTGATTTAAATTATGTAATTTATATAATGAAAATAAATTAGTCTAACACAATAAATTTTCATGTTTATCAATTATTCAAAAAAATACTTCATTTATCTAACTATATTTCAAAATACTAAACAACCGATTTTATAGAAATATCAATACTATGAAAATAGTAATCATTTTATTTAAATAAAAGTTAGATGGTTTAAATTTCTAACTGATTTTATATTGTAACCTGAAAAGACAAATAAAGAAAAATTTGTACTGTAAAATGAGATATGTTAGTTTAAATAAATCCATAAACTATTTAATGTTAAAAACAACTAACTAATAGGAATAATTAATTGCTTATTTATAAACAAACTAAAAACTTATTATTTACAAATAATCTAAACAAACTTGTATATGTAAACAAAATTATTTTCAAAAGATTTGTTTCCTTATTAAATGGGTGAAATAAATTAAAAAGATTTTAAAATAAGTAATGGCATGACAATGTAAATAAATTAAAAATTAATGGTAGAATTTTAATGGAGATTCTGATTTAATAGTATAGATAAAACAGAAAAACTAATGTTTGCTAGTGCTACTGTAGTGACAACGTGCATTTATCTTCCTTGCAATATTTGATTTACAAAGAGATGAAAGTGTACTTGTTGGTGTATTATTGTTGGATCACGAGCCCTTCTGTCTTTATGATTTCCATTTTCATTACTTTGATGAATAAATACATGTCAAAAGAAGTGAGATAGTGAAAGAACATTGTGTCCTCTTTCAATGTCTCACCTTTTCTTTTATTTTCGTACTTTTTTATAAACAAAGTAAAACTCAAAAATGCTTGGTAAATTAGTGAATATATCTTGTACAATTGAATAAACATATCTATTTAGTCTTTTTCTATACATTCGTTTCTTCACTAAAGATTTATTCAATGTGTTTTTTTCGTGAACTATAATTAGTGTTTATATATTCGTCTCTATAACGATCTTGATAATAGTATTTTAAGTAATGTTAAAGGATGAACACAAGAAGAAAATATGAGTAGTAGATAGAATAGAGACCTTCGAAATTGAAATAATTTATGATAGCAAATGGACTGAAGAAGAGTGTTTAATTTAAAACCAAACAAAACAAATGAAAATTTATGTTCTTGAGAATAAAGGAAACATGGAGACAAATGACTATATAGAAACTGATCCGAATGGTACTATATCATGGATAGCATACGACCAAAAAGCACGAACATGCCCAGTCAAGGATAAAATCGTGATCTCGTTGTATAATAATCAAAGGGTAAATTGTAGGCGAAGTCTGTTGATTGATATCTTGCATATTTCCACTGTTTTATCCATTCACCCATGTGCATTTTGATCATATAGACTGGGATTTAGCCATGTTTATGTTGCATTTTGCATACATGAGTTTTTATCAGGTATTTGAGTACTACATGGAGTTCTTAAAGACATTTGGGTGCATTTGGAGCTCAAAAGAGGTGATAAAGGTGATCATTGGACGAGCAGTGCATGGGAGCGACCTCACCGGAGCGACACCGTGAAGTCGCTGAAGTCGCAGTGACACCCTTTCAGAGCGACTTGGCCAGAGCGACACCCCGATGTCGCTCACGTCTCAATCGCTCAGAGGCACGAAAGCGACCTTACAACGACGTTCCGGAGCGACACCATAAGGTCGCGGGAGCGACGTGACCGGAGCGACACAGCG
>NC_027748.1:38021010-38021818 GCF_000695525.1 Brassica oleracea var. oleracea | reverse complement strand
TTTAAGTACCTTTTGTAAGCCATTGGAGGCGATTATCTTTTATCAAAAAGAAACCACCAAAAACCTCTTGGAAAGTTATCTTTTGAATTCAATTGATTTTCTGTTATTTGCAATCCTGTTGTTTTGATATCTATTATATGTATTTCTCTACATGATTAATCTGAAATCCAATATGAGTTTAAGAGGAATCATGAAGAGTAGTGAATAATTCATTCTTGAATTCATGGGTTAGGGAGATTAAGGATGATTAGGCTAGATCTAGGATGTTATAGTGTAGATCCTTCTTATTCCTTGCTAGTAGAGTATTCATAATGCATCTTCTGAGTTGGCCTCTCAAAAGTTGATCTTTAGGCATTTCCCACCCACAAGGTGTTTGATGAAATGCTTGAGACAACTCTCCTAAGCTTTTAACATACTTTACCAAAGACATTTGTTGTCAAAAGCATATTTTGCCAAAGACATTTGTTGTTAGAAGTGCTAAGATAGCCTTAGCCCTGTTAGTAATGATTGCTTCCATATTATTCAACCAAAGACATTTGTTGTTTGAAATATGTTTGTAAATGAACATTCATCTAGACATATAGTTTGTTTAAGATTGTGTCTAAGCTTAAGGTTGATAGTTTGATTGATCATTTTCCATCTTTAGTTCGAAACTTGATCACGCAAGATCTAATTCCTATACCCATGAGTTCTCTTCTATCATAATCAAAGAAAGTCATTTCTTTTATTGTTTTATTGTTCTGTTATTGCATTCTATTATTAGTAGTAGTTTTAAACCATCCAAATTATCGGTTGCACTTAGATTAAG
>NC_027748.1:38018134-38020738 GCF_000695525.1 Brassica oleracea var. oleracea | reverse complement strand
GTGGCAGCTAACAACTTTGAGATCAAATCAGGACTCCTCAACGTGATCGAGAACAACAAGTATCATGGCTTGGCTCTAGAGGACCCATTTGATCACTTGGACAGGTTCGACAGCTACTGTGGGTTGTCAAAGACCAATGGTCTGTCCGAAGATGCCTTAAATCTCAAGCTATTCCCTTTCTCTTTGGAGGATAAGGCACGTCAGTGGGAGAAGTCTCTACCCAGCGACTCTATAACCACCTGGGATGACTGCAAGAAAGCATTTTTGGAGAAGTTCTTCTCTACTTCAAGAACTGCTAAGCTGAGAAATGAGATTTCCAGCTTTCAACAAAAAAACTTGGAAGGATTCAGTGAAGCCTGGGAGAGATTCAAGGGCTACCAAACTCAATGCCCACACCATGGCTTCTCTAAGGAAAGCTTGTTGAGCACATTCTACCGGGGTGCTCTTCCTAAGTACATGGCTAGACTGGATACAGCTAGCAATGAGTTCTTCTTGGGGAGAACTGAGGAAGATGCAGAAGAGCTGGTTGACAACATGGTAAAGAGTGATGCAGTCTACAGTGGAGACAACGACAAAGGCAATAGATCAGATGCAAGCAGACGAGGAAGAAGTTAAAAGCTCTACAGGATAAGATAGACATCCTCATTGCTGATAAAGCCACCCAAGAGCAGCTGCACTTTGTTGGTAACCCAAGCCAAGAGACACCACCTGCTGCCCATGAGGTTGCGGGTTTGGAAGGTCAAGAAGAGCTGTGTTTTATTAACAACAATGGTAGCTGGTACAAAAAAGAGCCTAACTTTCAGTACAACAACTACCAACAGAAATCTTATTCCAACAACCAACAGAGTGGTTATCAGCCTCGGAACAACCAACAAGGTAGCTATCAGCCTCAGCAAAACCCTCTTCCTGGTTTCAACAACAAAGGACACCATTCTTCCCAACAACAAGCTAATCCTTCTACCTCTATGATGCCCTACTAAAACAAATCTTGGAGTCTCAGACAAGAAGTGAGAAGCATGTTGGCTATGAGTTGAAGAACCTTCACTCAAAGATTGATGGAAGCTACAATGAGCTCACCAACAAGTTCAGAACCTTGAAGAACCAGTTTGCTGCCATGAACACTCAACAAAATCGCCAACAAGGTTCTTTACCAGGAAAATCTGAGCAAAACCCCAAGGAGACCATGAAAGCTATCACCCTTAGGAGTGGTAAGGAGTTACCTCAGAAAGCTCTCACCAAGGATGCTGAGAAACAAGGTGAGGGGGTTGCCATCAACATAGATGATGAAGTGGTGATTGTTGATGAGAAAATCAATGATGAAATCTTGGAGAAGATTGTGGAAGCAAAAGGTAAAGGAAAGGTTGGGGAAGAGAAGAAAACAGTGAAAGATGGTCAAGTTGTTGCTCCAGCAAGTGAGAATTCTTTTGTTTCTCCTCCCTATGAACCCAAACTTCCATTCCCTGGTAGGTTCAAGAGGCAGCTGCTAGAGAAGTACAAAGCTCTATTTTAGAAACAAATGAGTGAAGTTCAAGTCACAATGCCCATCATTGATGCTTTCATGCTGATTCCTCAATACAACAAGTTCCTGAAAGATGTTGTAGCTGCAAATAAGAAAGAGATGGATGGCATGATGATTCTCACTCATGAGTGAAGTGCCATCATCCAGAGGAGCTAGTGTCAGCTTGATGCCTTTATCTGTTGCTAAGAAGCTTGCTTTCACTCAGTACAAGAAGTGTAGACTGTCTCTGGTATTGGCTGATCGTTCAGTGAAGTACCCTGTGGGTATCTTGGAGGACCTCCCCGTTATGGTTGGAAACTATGAGATCCCTACAGACTTTGTGGTGCTTGAGATGGGTGAGGAAGCTGCAGATCCTTTAATCCCTGGAAGGTCTTTCTTAGCTACAACAGGAGCAATTGTTAATGTGAAAGAGGGCAAGATTGATCTCCACTTGGGTAAAGGACACGATCTTCACTTTGACATCAAGGAGGTAATGAAGAAACCAACAGTTTAAGGTCAAGTTTTCTACATTGAAGAGATGGACGCCCTTGCTGATGAGCTCCTTGAAGAGTTGTCACTAGAAGACCCTCTACAGCATGCTTTGACGATAGAGAGAGAAGCTGAAGTGATTGAGAACCTGGAGAGTGCTGCCTATGGGATGATGTTGGATTCAGACAGAGGATTTGGTAGTAAGGATCAGTATGAGGAGCTGCCACAAGTGGTTCATCAAGAAGCCTCAGTCATTCAACAAGAGGACACTCAGCAAGACGACTGGAGCGAGCTTAAGTCGCCTAAAGTGGAGCTTAAACCCCTCCCCATGGTGTAAGGGTCGTACAGAGATGTGAAGACACCAAACTTGTGCTGAATTGGGAGAAGTGTCACTTCATGGTTAAGGAATGGATTGTGCTGGGACACAAGATTTCAGAGAAGGGGATTGAGGTGGATAAGGCTAAGATCGATGTTATGGTTGGTTTGCCCCCACCACAGTGAAAGACATCAGAGGTTTTCTTGGTCATGCTGGGTTCTACAAAAGATTCATCAAGGACTTCTCCATGATCACTAGACCATTGACCAGGCTGCTGTGCAAAGAAGCCTTCAAGAGGCTA
>NC_027748.1:37990899-38018128 GCF_000695525.1 Brassica oleracea var. oleracea | reverse complement strand
GAACTCATCAGTGCTCCAATTGTCCAGCCACCTGATTGGGATCTCCCCTTTGAGATCATGTGTGATGCTAGTGACTATGCTGTGGGAGCTATTTTGGGACAGAAGAAAGACGGCAAGACCCATGTGATCTACTACGCGAGCCAAACCCTGAATGATGCTCAGATGAGGTATGCCACAACAGAGAACCTGGATCAGGCATGGGAGCAAGGACCTGGAGCGAGGGTGAAAGGTCGGTCCAGCTGGGAGCGATGTCACCACAGCGAGTGTAACAAGTTGCTCGGCTTTACGGTGTTTTGGGGCTCGAAAATACTCTCGGAGCGACCTCCTAGAGCGACGACACGAAGTCGTTCCAGCTCCAGAGCGAGTTCACCACAGCAACACCCCGAGGTCGCTCGGGTTTGTGTCGATTTGAGACACGAAAAACAAGCCGGGAGCGACGTCCCACAGCGACTACCTCAGGTCGCTCCACGACCGGTTCAGGGCTCATGGTTTGGAGGCTACAGCTCAGCACCAGGTGGTTACTACACCACGTTCCCACCGGACGACGACGATGCTGGGGCCTCTGCCCCTACTCACTATCCTTGAAGGTACTTCACTATTTCCCCTGGTATATACCATCTCATTTTTGCATATTAGCTTTTTCTTGTGGGTATCTCCCTCTACTTGACAACACTGAGACTGTGTAACTTAAGTTTGGGGGAGGTACCAAGTATTTGATCATGTTTGCTTTGATGAATTTGCATTGAGTCTTGCACACGTACTTTTTTGCATAAAAAAAAACATATAGATTGCATCACTTGCATTTTTAGGAGAGCCTAGAGCATATAGGTTGCATTCACTTGCATTGGGAGCAATGATTTAAGATGCCTTGTAAAGAACACTATCTCACACTTGAGTAGCTATTGCATCTCTCAAAAAGTCTTGTATGTTTCGAGCCTTGAAAACTCTTCATGAATCTCATTAGTTGCTGAAACTCAATCTTTGAAGCCAACTACATCTTTATTTGAACTGAACGAACTTAATGCTTCTTGCTTATGGTCCCTTGTGTACTGAGTACTGGATATACACACTTGAGTTGTCACATCCTTTATGCCAATTTTTTTGACAAACTCGAGTGGTACACCACTCCCAAAACCTCTTCCTCCTTTTAAGCTTTCATTGTTTGATGAGTGAGGCCTTTTTCGGAAAGTCTTACATGTGCATAATGTTGAGAGTATCGGGAACGACAATGCTTGATTTTCATTCTTGCTAGATTAGGCACTTTATTTTCTAGCTATAGGTGGGGGTGAGTATTGTGATTATGATTTGAAAGCATGAAAAGTTTGAAGGAAAAAAATAGACTCTTTGTGCTTAAATGGATAATCTTATTGGAATTAGTAGATAAACATCTAGCTCGAGTTGATGAAAAGTCTTGGCCCCCGAATAAAAAAAAAGAAAATAAAAATATATATAAAAAAATAAAAAAAAAAAAGAAGAAAGAAAATGGGGCTAGCAAAGTTGTTAGGAGCTAAAATTGTTTTGAAGTTGAGGAAAATCCTTTATAGATTTCAAAGAAAAAAAGTTTTATGTGCAAAGTGTTCTTTGGTTCTTTTGGTGAGAGATGTAAGTTGGGTTTGACATTGGAAAATGATTGTGTAACTTGTATGTTTGGGAAAATGGTAGAACATTGGAGATTGAGCATTGTATGCATGAGTTGGTCTTTTTCTTAGATATATTATGTGCAATGTCAAGGCTACTTGTTTCGAGAGTAAACCACCTTAAAGATCATATATCTTGAACCTCTTGACTCACTTGAATAAAAAGCCTTCTCTTACCCACCCAAATGATTTGGACCAATTGACCATTTGCAAGAATTCACCTGATGTTTTATGCTTAATGAATGTGAGAGTTGGTTGATTTGAATGTTTGGATGCTTGATGATGAGTGTAAGGGCAAAAGAAGTTGAGATAGGCCTAGAGAAGCTAGAGTGTAATAAGAGAGTGTGCGCACGTTGGATTAGATGTTGAATTGAGTGCTAGTTGTGTTTCTTTTGGCTATGAGCTCCCACCTTCAACCCTCTCTCCCTATGAGTTCTAGAAAGTTCACTTGTGGACAAGTAAAAGAACTAGTCTGGGGGAGTTGATATCTTGCATATTTCCACTGTTTTATCCATTCACCCATGTGCATTTTGATCATATAGACTAGGATTTAGCCATGTTTAGGTTGCATTTTGCATACATGAGTCTTTATCAGGTATTGGAGTACCACATGGAGTTCTTGGAGACATTTGAGTGCATTTGGAGCTCAAAAGAGGTGATAAAGGTGATCATTGGACGAGCAGTGCATGGGAGCGACCTCACCGGAGCGACACCATGAAGTCGCTGTGACACCCTTTCAGAGCGACTTGGCCAGAGCGACACCCCAATGTCGCTCGCGTCTCCATCGCTCGGAGGCACGAGAGCGACCTTACAGCGACGTTCCGGAGCGACACCATAAGGTCGCTCCAGCTGGGAGCGACGTGACCGGAGCGATATAGCGAGGTCGTTCGCGAAGAGCGACCCGGAGCGACAAAAGTTGATCAAAAGTTGATCTTTAGGCATTTCCCACCCACAAGGTGTTTGATGAAATGCTTGAGACAACTCTCATAAGCTTTTAACATACTTTACCAAAGACATTTGTTGTTAAAGGTGTTAAGATAGCCAATAGACTTGTTAGTAATGATTGCTTTCATATTATTCAACCAAAGACATTTGATGTTTGAAATATGTTAGTAAATGAACATTCATCTAGACATAGAGTTTGTTTAATATTGTGTCTAAGCTTAAGGTTAATAGTTTGATTGATCATTTGCCATCCTTATTTCGAAACTTGATCACCCAAGGTCTAATTCCTATACCCATAAGTTCTATTTTATCTTAGTTAAGAAAGTCGTTTCATTTATCTCTTTTATTATTCTGCAACTGCATTAGCATTAATCGTTAGTGTAGAAAACCTTTTAAATCATCGGATGCACTTAGATTAATCAAGTACTTGCACTCTCAATGTTTGAAATCCCTTAGAATTGGTTCGATAATCTTTTATATTACATCATTTGTCTTATGAGTCTTGAAAACTCCTAACATCATTGATTTTCAATGAAGCCATTTGTCATCTGTCGCCACCTGATCATGATTTAGTAACAATGTCTACGTGCCAAATCCGACTTCACGTGTCTTTCTCTTTCAGATGAGTTGTTTTTGCGTTATTTTCATGTTCACTCCTCTTACTGTTCAATGTAAAACAAGTTAGACGTCTACGAACTTTCAATTAGTACCTAAAGTCTGCAAGCACTATGAATATTAACATAAAATAATAAACAAAAGATACATCAAGTGGTCTACTAATTTACAAGTGAAGCATATTCAAGTTGAATCTTATCAATAATAGCATAAACCAGAAGTTGTTATGTTGCGGAAAAATTGTTATGTTGCGGAAAATTGTTTTTTTTACAGCAAACAAAACATTTACAGACTCATATTGACTCTGTAAACCAATTTGGTAACTCCGCATCCATATGAACGATGAAAGACAGTTGTTTCCTATCACTACGTGCTAGACTATCCGTCCGTTGCGGAAAATTGTTATGTTGCGAAAAATGGATCACTACTACTTGTCTAGTTGGTCATATGCCAGAAAAAATATTTGATGAAGCAGGTGCATACCGGCTTACTCTATCGAATTCTGTAAAATATTAATTTGAGGTTATTAAATTTTTACTATTTCATTTTAATTGTTTTTTTAGATTTGTATACATAGATTAAAAAAACATTTAGTTTTGTATATTTTTAAATGAAAATATCATTATTTATACATTTAACCATATTTCAACCAATAAAATTAAATTAAAGAATAGTGTTAATGTTTTACATTGAAATTTTAAGATAACACTAGATCTCGACCCGCGCAACCGTGCATATTTTTGTTTTCATTTATTTTTATATAAATATTTTTTTCAATTCTAAATTGGTATATTTTATAATATATACATCTCTATCAATTTTTAAAACATAATAAGTTTACGGTATATTTTTTTCAATGAATAGATTGTTTCAAATTTTCACATGTATTTGTATCTTCTTCTATATATATATATTTTCAAATTATTATTTCATTATTAAAATCGTAACTATATATATAAAGATTAGTAAAATATTTTTTTATTGTTAATTTCAAAGATATTGTAACATTTCACAAATTTAGAAAGTTTTTACAAAATTAAATTTTTCGCTTCATAGATTTATATTATCGAGTAAATAATTAAACACTTAGTTTTTGTTTAATTTTTAAAATAAATTATATAATTTAAAATTTGTTTTCATTGGTTTAAGGTAGTAAAGATTAATCATTGTTAAATAATATGATTTTTGTTATTTATAAAAAACTTTATAATTTTAAAAGATAACATCGAAAAATATTTAGATATTTAACATATAGAGGTATAATATTACAACATTAAATTATATCTATTTAATTTATAATATTTATAAATCCAATGGATCATCTATTGTTTAAATCCAATTATTGATAACCCAATAAAAATATCTGGTAGGCCCAAAATTTAAATGATAAAATTAGAGATTAAATGCAACACGATTTTTTAAGAATATGTCCATTAAGTTTATTTTAAAAAAAAAATCACATAAGAACCAAGGCGGTGACTTCTGTTTTAATATGTAAGATTTATTTCGTAACGAAATTTTAATTTACATCGATAATTAAACTGGAACGGAGATAATGATAATTTTCGTTGGGTAAACATAAACTATTCTCGTTGTACTTGATAGTTGAATTTCATATAGACTCCCATAATCATAATCATTATATTTTGTTGTGTTGCGATATATGACTGTAGTTCCAAGTGGAAAGCTCCTTTGGTTTAATTAAGTAATATGCAACCGTGTGATGATGACATATATTCTCCCTTTATCTATTAAATTAAACAACCTACTTAATGTAAATATATCCCTACTTGTTTTGTTTGAGCAATTATTTAATGTGTCCGTATTAGGTTATAATGCTAATATGCCACTTTCAGAATTATTATTCCATTAAAGTAGGTGTGTTTAACTGTAGTTATTATTTATGTATCTAGACGCAATAGTTTGGAGTCTACAGATAATTATGTATGACTTTATTTTCCTCCGACTAATAAAACACTACTACTCCAGTTAATATGATAAGATACGTTGCGTCAAGTTTTTATTTCTGCTTTTAAAACATAACTTATTGAAAACTGTTTAAGCTTACCGTACCCGTGTTTATGTTTAAAATCTTATAAAATTATGTGAATTTTTTTTTTTGCCATCTAATTTTATTTAATAAAAGACCAAAAACCAAACTACAATAATAATTAAAAAAAAACACACACTAAAGCCCGAAACAAAGGACAAACATAAAACCTGGGCCTAAAAGCCTAAACCCACACCCGTGTTCATCCACGCGTTGAATCCATCATCACGCGACACACGCGTCTGGTCAACTCGCATGGACGCCACGTATTGAACCCACCGAAAGCACGCAACACGCGTCGTACGATCACACTCCTTGATCCAAAGGCCGAGATTTTCGCCGGAAAAAAACGAAACACCAAATGTTTCGCCGAATCACGCCGGAAACAAACCACCGCGCCCAACTTCGTCATCCACTCTTTCACCGGAGAGCTTCAGCAAGCCATCTCCGAGATCTCATCCTTCCCGTTCTCTTACATCCTCATCATCACAAACTCAACGCCGAAGAGCTTCCATCGGAATCATCACGAGATCTCATCCGCCGAGAGCAAAGTCAGAGAACGCTTCCAAATAAAACCGCCGTCGACTGCGAAGGATCAGACAACGCGGATCTTAAAGCCGGTCGTTCACCTTAAAGCTAGGTACAACGCCAGAGTCAAAAAACCAGCCGTCTACCGTGAGAAAGATGCGACGCCGGAGTCAGAGCTGGCCACACCGCGTCGAAGAGACCACCGTGTGCCAAAGTTAGTACCGTCGTGAGGAACCACCATGAAGACTCTCTCTTTTAATCTTAGAGAGAAGGCAGAGCTTTACCATTCCTCTTTATAAAATTATGTGAACAATATGTTTTGTTGGTATTCGAATTAATAAAACCAATTAATTGATTTTATAAAATTATGTGAACAATATGTTTTGTTGGTATTCGAATTAATAAAACCAATTAATTTTGGAGATATCTGTTATGTGTTAAACATATTTTAACCACAATGCAACTCCATGTGAATTAGTCGTGTGAGTTTAAGTTTAGTCAATTGGTTGGGTTTGAAGAAGCATTATGGAGTCCCACAACTTATTTTCGAGATTGTAAAATTCTCTCGAGATTTGAAATATCTCCGTTGAAGCTTAGATTGGCTTTTACTCTCCTACTATTTTATAATTATACTTAAAATTTTATCCTCATAATTCAAGATACCTTATATATAGAATTTGTGTTATACGAAATTATACGGTTAAAACAGTTACTTCGCCAACTTTAAGTAGGAAAGTAGTGTTGGATTTTGGAACAAAAATACGAGGATCTCCTTTTGTATATTTTTAAGTGAAGCACCAGGAGTTTTTAGAATCGAAGACTAGATGAAAAGAAGATTTCACAAGTGTTCTAAGCGTATAGGTTAATAAGAAGACGCCGAAGGATCTTTAGTTTAGTTGTTCCAACACAATTACTATCATTTGTATCCTCTGTGTGATCTAGTCCCGATTTTCCGAATAAAATCTGCTTTAGTTAACTATTGAGATTCTTATAAATATTGAGATTCTTACAACAAAAAGTGGAGAAGTGGAGCATCAACAAACAAAGAGCCTTTTATAAATATTTACACAATATGGGGTCAACCCTTAAAAAGAAACCAAGATGCACGAAAGGCTGAACTGAACCTTGACACAGCCAACACCATAGGTTTATTATTAGGGTATTTTTGTCCGGTAACTTAAAACTCTACATAATGAATCCCGATTAGTAGCCTAGAGCAATAGTAGTTAAAACTGTCTGTAAAAACGATAAATGGGAGGATGCAAAAACTGAACCAGTAAAGTTTTTTGATGGCACTCTTAATAATGCTATGATGAACATGATATGTTTTGCATTTCTTTTAAAATTGCTGTTCTATTGAATGGATATGATATGATTTTTTTTCTCCTATGCACATTTATAAAGGTCTAGTATTTGTAAACTCTTAATAATGTTATGTTATAATTCAGTATTAAAATCCAAAAGCTTAGAATTAGTAGGTTTTATCTTCATCTGATTTTCGGTTGTTGTGAAAACAAGGAATGAATAAATTTAGAAAACAACTAAACATTGATTACCCCCCCAAAAGAAAGAAAGTAAGAAAGAAATGACAAATGGGCAAAAAATGACAAAGAGACATCTTTAATGAGAGGAAAACACTGTCGTCTTAGCAATTGCGTCATCATCAGCGTCATAACACACATTTCTTTTAATTTACTTTTTTTTTCTTCATTGGTCAATTACACATCTCGCTTTCTTTCTCTCTATCTCAACCCTCTTTTGGTCTCCTTCTTGCTTTTCTCTAGGAAGTACATAGAATTTAAACGAGGCAGAGAGAGAGAGAGAGAGAGATTCAGACATGGGCTAGTCTGCTGCTTTTGATAAATCATCTTCCTCGTAGGCTTTATCTATCTCTGCTTTTTACGGTTAGAGTTTTTTGAGGTGAGACTATGCGTGAGTAAGAGTTACATCCATTTCGAATTATTACTCTGGATTCCCCACCGTCTAACCCTTGCCGCCGCCGCCTCGACGAACAAGACTCCGACCTTCCTCAATATGCTCAACCAATGGCAGACGACCACGACGAAGCTCACCACTTCCTCCACCCTCAACCCCCGCCGCCTTCTTCAATGAGGCACGGCGCTGCGTCAGACGAGATAGTGGAGGTTCAAGGAGGTCACATTGTGCGGTCGACGGGGAAAAAAGACCGGCACAGCAAAGTCTGCACGGCCAAAGGGCCACGTGACCGGCGCGTGAGGCTATCGGCTCACACGGCGATTCAGTTCTACGACGTTCAAGACCGCCTTGGCTTCGACCGTCCGAGCAAAGCCGTTGACTGGCTTATCAGAAAGGCTCAGACTTCCATCGACGAGCTCGCTCAGCTTCCTCCGTGGAGTCCCGCCGATGCTATTCGCAAAGCCGCCGCAAACGCTAAACCGAGAAGAACCGCCGCCAAAACCAAAATCTCGCCGTCGCCGCCGCCGCCGCAACGGGAACAGCTTCAGTTTGGGGGTGCACGGTCCGGTGGATTCAACGGAGTGGCGGAGCTTCCGAGTTTTCTTCCTCCGTCGATGGATTCAGAGTCGTTTTTCCCGGTGGTTGGCTCCTCGACGAAAGCTCCTCCGAGTCAAGATCTCCGTCTCTCGCTGCACTCGTTCCCGGATGGTCCACCGTCGCTTCACCACTCAGCTCCCGAGCCTGTTCTGTTCTACGGACAGAGCAATCCGTTTGGGTACGATACATCGACGGGTGGCTGGGAGCAACAGTCGATTCAGAGACTGGTAGCTTGTAACGGCGGCGGAGCAACCGATACAGGAAACGGAGGAGGAGGGTTTCTGTTTGCTCCACCTCCTAATGCTTCAGCGACGTCGTTTCAGCCGGTACTTGGCCAAAGTCAGCTTTGTTCTCAGAGGGGTCCCCTTCAGTCCAGTTACACGCCCATGATCCGTGCTTGGTTTGATCCTCATCACCATCAATCCATCTCCACCGAGGATCTCAGCCATCATATTCCTCCGCCGGTATTTGCCTCAGGTGAATTCTCTTCCGGTTTTCGCGTACCAGCACGGTTTCAGGGTCAAGAGGAGGAGCAGCACGACGGTCTAACCAGCAAACCGTCATCTGCTTCCTCCATTTCTCGCGATTGATAACAATCGAAACAATGTCCTCCAGTTCCAGGTTATCCCAAAGTTCTGTCCTTTTTACATCAGTAAAGTACTTTTGGAGTTCTTGTTCGTTTAAACTAAGAAAATAAACCATTTTGGAGGGCCTGTCAAGCTTCCATTCACATTGAAAACTTGGCTTAGATTGTTCTGAACAGGAAATGCGTTCTCTCGGTTTGTATACAATGGCTGAAAGAAAAAGGCAAAGAAGGGATGCGAGAGTAGAGGAAGAACAAACAAATGTAGCTCGCCATTTCAGCTTCATCTTCTTCCAATATCCTCACCTTGCCAATTGTAATTTTTCAAATTTTTCACCAGTTAAGACAACTCTCTGTAGCTCAATTATGGTTAGATCCCAAGGTTTATTCTTCTTGTGTTGTGTCTGAAAAACCTTTTTGTCGTGTGTTGTATCATCATCATCCTTTTGATACTGCAATAGCCAGATACTTGAGAAATTGCAGTTCCTTGTTCTTGTTGTGTGCAACTCCATTGATGCTCTAATAATCTTTCTCTATATTTTGATGTGGATTTTTGCTGCTCTCCTCAGCTAAGAAATTGTTCAAAAAAACTCAATCTAGATAAGCTTAAATGATCTGTTCAAGCTATAAATCCTTGTCGTAAAACAACATGAGCCTGTGTTGATTCTTCTCATATCTCACTGAAATCCTTTGGCCCCAATGATAAAATGTTTAGTCATTTTCGATGAACAGTAAGTTTTAAGTTGTTGCTTCTTCTGGAACATTCAAGGGGATTTAGCCAGTTCCCTTAAATTACAAGTGAAAACTTTCCTCACAAGAGTAAAAAAATGGGTTTGTAATCTGTCTGATGTCACTAAATGTTTCCTCACCTACTTTAGTGATAGGACAAGAGATCCACCAAACTTGAATGTGATGTTGTCTTTGATGAGTAAAGCAATGGGGACATGAGACAAGGTACTAAAGAGTCACCCATGTTTGTCTAAATGTAGGAAGCTGATCAAAACTCTTAAATCTTCTCTATCATTCATCTTTATACAAATAATTTTGGATCTAAAAAGTTAGTCAAAATGCATGGTTTCAGATGTTTTTATTTTACCTTCATTTAGCGCCGGAGAATTAAGAAAAGCAAACACCTTTCCATGTGATGTAATAAACACATCACCAACCACACAAAATGAGAAGGTGAAGTACGTTCTACCAAATGATAGAAAGGCCGAATCTTTACCTTTCGATTAAGGTCTCATTACTGAAGCTCATATCCAGTCTACCGTTTGTCAACTGATAAAAAATCTTCAATAAGTTATGTCCTATAAGACATATGTAAAGTACAGTGTATCTGTCATGACCAAGTAACATGTTTCTCACTAAACCTGAAAATATCTAATGGTCTTGAGAGTGATGTTGAAGATGGAACCAAAATTGTAAAAGAGCTGCCGCTTTAAAGAATGGTACCCTCTCTCTAGTAAGATCTCAATGTCTTCCCTTTTATTCAAAAGTCATAGCTTTTAACCCCTCTTCACTATTGTTTACTTCCTCCATATAAATATAGTTGCAAATTTAAGAATATGAAACGAGTGAAGATTCACTCACACTGACAACACAAAATGTGATTATTTTTCTTCTCAGAGAAGACTATGACGACTCTTAAACATTAGTTAATTTCGATTAGGCATCAACCAATGTAGCAAGTACTTTCCGAAGCCGTCATTATAAGTTGAATAAACTCAAACCTCAAAACATGTGAAGAATGAAGCAAACAATCACATCAATCTGATTAATATGAAGTAAACAACAAATCGTGTAATGTAGACAACATATATGAACAATACATTGGAATGTTTCTGTAAACCAAATAAAACCGGTTCAATTGGGGACAACAAATCAAAGAATGAAAAAATGAGAAATTCAATCAATAAAACCGGTTCTTCTGAAAACAGCATTCCTTACCTGCCGGAGATCTCTCCCTTTAAGTGTTCTTCCTGCTCCTTCAAGCACCGAGCAAGACAGCAACGAAGACTGAGCCAAAGAACGAGCTACCATCTCGTGAGGCGGAAGCATCTCCCCTTCCTCATCATCATCAACATCCACCACATCAGTCAACTTAAACTCCTTCTTATGACGATTCATCATCGCCGACGGAACTTTAACCGGAGCCGACTGAGGAAACTTTCCTCCGTTCATAAAAGAAGACGTAAACGGAAGCCGTTCTTGAGGCGGTTTAGGAGCGGCGGGGATGGTTCGAGCGGAAGCACCGCCCCCTGAAGAAGACGAGGAAGAAGCTGTGGAGGAGACTGAAGTGGAGAGAACAGAGGCGGGTTTGTGGTGAAAGACGTGGTTGAGGTAACTGTTTCCTCCTGAAGGCTCGGGGAGAGCAGCGAGGATACCGGAAGCTTCCACGTTTTTCAAACTGCTTTTGCTTCTTTGAAGGTGACGAGCAGGTGGGTGTTGTTGCTGCGTCGGAGAAGGACGAGGCGCGTGAGTTATGTCGATTGCGAAGATGTCGTCTTCGTGGAGCTCACCGTCTGCGGAAGCTAAGGATGGTGAAGACGAAGAGGGGATATCGATCCGTGTGTTTTTGTTCATTTTTTTTGGTTAAGATCTACGAATCAGAGAAATCAAAGTAAAACAAAAAGTCAATAAGTTTAGGTTTTATTACAGAACCTAACTAAAGTGGAATTAGATCGGTCGGAAAGTTGAAAATTTTCGAAATTTCTTTCTTTTTTTTTTTGTAAACTAGATTTTCGAATTTTGATTTGCTGAAAATAACATAATCATAACGTAGAAGATCAATTTTTTCAGAAATCTCGAATCATAAGAAGTTGCAGCAAAGACGAAGATTGATGATCCTATTGAAATAAGATGAACTTATTATTCAAGAAGGAGATCGATAATCGAAAGGAGGAAAAAAATTTACCTCAACTATGGGAAGATGAAGAAATATAATAGTAGTAGATTAGATGTACGACCAGCTAGCGATCTGAATGTTCAGCGATGGAGAGAACAGATAGAGACGAAAAAGACGAAGACCAGAATGATATATTTCTAGAATATCCGTATAGTAAATATCAATGTCGCCGTTTCAAACTCTGTAAGACCAATAAACTATAGCCCAATAGCTAAAGCCCAAAACAGTTCATTTATCAGACGGTTCCGTTACCTTTAACAAGCTTATAAAGAGTGTGTATAAAAATAAAGACCAATTTTTATAAAACAAACCATTGAGAAATCAAACAGAACAATGCTTAAATGTATAAACATAAACAGATTTTTTTTAATAAAAAAATTCATAATCAAATTCATCCGGGCTTTCTGGATTTTGCAGCTTCCTTTGTGTTTGGTAAACCCGGTTTAGCGGATATTTTCTTTGTTGCCACATTGGGTGGTGATAATTTTTCCGGTTTTCTAGCCGGTTTAGTGACTTGGCATTGAGCCCTAATCTCCCAAGGTCTAGCTGCTATCCACCGTTCTTTCCAACTCCATCCCCAGTTTTCTTTGTCAAGATTAAACGAAGCTTGACCTAGATACTGTGTAGCATTAGCCCTCCACTGTAAAAAAATACACAAAAACCACATAGTTACTTGAGCTACAAGGCATCTAAACACACAAAACCAAAACTAATAGAGTTAAAGTGGCAATTTTCATTGACCTGGTGAGAAAAAGCGTAAGCCATTGCCCGTTCCCGCTTCACTGTAGCTTCTTCTCTTTGTTGTATCCTAGCGAGAATCTCCTCCATTGTTTCAGATCCTCCACACCATTCAACTTCTATCTCGTGAAGCTTGATCTCCAGCTTCAACCGATTCTCCAGTCTTTTGTTCTGGAGTCTACCTTGTGTCACCATATACATACGCCGTGCTCTGATCTGACTCTGTATATCGCACCAAGAATGCAGCACATTGAGTGCAATCGAAGTTTGGTTCCTCACTGTATGGCCTTGGACCAATGCGTTAAATCTCCTTGCGCTCTTCAAGCTGCATAGTCTTTTTCTCGCCTTGTATGCTCTAAAAGCCTTTTGAATGCGAATAGCAGCGATCTCTACGGTAAGTGTAGTGGACGCTGAGCTTGATTCGACCGGTTTGACACGGTTTAGTGTTTCAGAATGTACCTGAAAAAAACATAAATATTGAAGTAACTAGTATGCAAGAATGAAAAGGGACTAAAACAGAGATTTTACTAACGTTGCTTTGGTTTGATTTTGTATGTTTTTCTGCTTTGAAACATATGAGAGACCGGAGCAACCATCCAGATCCCATAACAAAAAGAAGATTGTTAGTAAAAATCTGAGAGATTTAGAAGAATAAAAGATTTTATTCGAGAAGATATTGAAGGTTGAAGATTTAATCGCATTATGTGATAGTGAGATGGAGTGTTAATGTGTGTTGTTTCTTGTAAGGCACACGAATGTTAATGTTGAGTGGGTTTTAAGTAAATGGGGATAGGGAGAGGGTTGAAGCTTCGTTCTCTTTATGGTGAAAAAACCCATCTTGTTGATTGACATTTCAACCAATGGTGAAGGTGGTTGTTTGATCTTTTCTTCAATTACAAGGTGGGGTTGCTTCTGATAAATTAATTAGTTTTCGGCAAGTATTGGGAAAACTAATCAAAATGAAGGATGACAAAAGAAAAGATTGGGAGGAAAATGATAATTTAGCTGCTCCCGGCGGGGCTCGAACCCGCGACCTTCGGCTCATAAGACCAACGCTCTAACCAACTGAGCTACGGGAGCTGCTTGTAACATATGTTCGATGCGTAGTATATAACATAAATGTTTCTTATCATCTATCTTGTGCGTTTCTTCTTCCCCTTTCTGAGCGATTACCCAAGAATCTTCCTATGGCGACGTATACAGCTGACGACGATTACGATTTCCTCTACAAGGTGGTACTAATCGGAGACTCCGGCGTCGGCAAATCCAACCTCCTCTCTCGATTCACGCGCAACGAGTTCAGCCTCGAGTCCAAATCCACCATCGGCGTCGAGTTCGCCACCAGAACCATTCACGTCGACGACAAAATCGTCAAAGCTCAGATTTGGGACACCGCCGGTCAAGAAAGGTATAAACTTTCCAGTAAAAGTTTCATCCTTTAACCAATCTCAAGAACTCAAAAGATTTGATTTTTATTTTGTTGTTTGGGAAGATACCGAGCGATCACTAGTGCATACTATCGAGGAGCTCTAGGAGCTCTACTTGTGTACGATGTTACACGGCATGTGACCTTTGAGAACGTTGAGAGATGGCTCAAGGAGCTTAGGGACCACACTCATGACGCCAACATTGTTATTATGCTCGTTGGGAACAAGGCTGATCTGCGTCATCTCAGAGCTGTTTCTACCGAGGATGCGACAGCCTTTGCTGAGAGGGAGAAGACTTTCTTTATGGAGACGTCTGCATTGGAAGCTTTGAATGTGGAGGATGCTTTCACGCAGCTGCTTTCTCAGATATACCGTGTGGCTAGCAAGAAGGCTTTGGATGTTGGTGATGATGATCGGTCTGGTGTCCCTAAAGGACAGAGTGTTAATGTCGGGTCTAAGGGGGATGTGTCTGAGGTCAAGAAGATCGGTTGCTGCTCAAGCTGATCTCAAATTTTAGAGGAACTATGTTAGTTTGAGTATCTATGGAACAGATGATTCCTCCCTTGTGTAGTTACTTTTGGTGTAGGTTTCTCAAGATCTTTATAATGGTCTGTCTATGTTTACATTCGTTTGGTTGCCGCAGGTTTCGGCGTCAGCGGCAGCGGCGGCGGCAGCGTCAATGAAGACAGTTGTTGTTCGTTTCGCAGACGCTGACGTTGCCGCTGACGCTGCCGCATACTATATCGCGACCGCAGATTTTATCGGCGTCAGCCGCAGGACGCGGCGTTTGGACGCGGCGTCAGACGCAGTTTCCTGCGTCAACGAAACGAACAAGAGTTGACGCAGAATGTTGACGCTGCCGCTGCCGCCGGTACCTGCGGCAACCAAACGAACAGCCCTAATCTATGAACATAAAAGGGTGCTTTAGATTGATGCAAAACTATACTTCAGAGTAGCAAACCAAATGTACAAGGAACAAAGAAGCCTGTACGGTTTTCTTAGTCACTGAGCCACTATTTTTACAGGTTTACTCTGTTTCTCTTATGAAACCATTATATAAAAGCATGTCCAAAACACCATGTGAGTTAAACTTGAAGTTTATATAATGAGAGATGTGTGTGTGTGTGGAATGTTTATATAAGCTTTGAGGATGCAGTTTCTAAGATTTTTATTGGCTTTAACTGGTATATCAAACAAGAGTCTGTTTCTAGATTGGTTGATGGAGCTTCTTCCGGGTTGATTCTGGTTTGACAAACAGGTTCTGGTTTGACAAGCCAGTCTTGAGAGTTGCAATATGGACGATCAAAGCAAGAAGCTCCGGATGTGTAATAAGAAAAACCAGTGTGTATTCGGCAAAAATCTATAATTTGAAGCTTAATCATGGATATATTTGGTAAGGAGTAACTGTGGACTCACTTCGTATGTCATGTCCTCTATGTCCAAGCGCATGTCTTGATGATGATCAACATAATTAACAGATAAAAGCCAATCTTGAAGAACAACCATTCTTGAACAAGCTGACATTAGAAGATGGAAAATGTGTTCAAGGTGATATTACATCTGCGTGAATTGCTTTAAAGTGAGGCTGTCCATTGTCTCGCGGATGTATCCTAAACCCAGTTGATCGAACCGGTCCCACATGCCTGTACGAAACATCATGCATATTCAGGGGAACAATGTATGAGGCTGAAGCCATGTGAGGGTATACGGTCGAACAAGGAGGGGTAGGCTAATGGCTAAAATAGTTCTGCTTCTAGATGTTCAATGGTATCTCGGAAAGCAGACAATAGCAGAGTCTATGGAGCCAGTAACACCGTTACCTAAGAGATCATTCAAGAAGAAGAATAAGATTTAAAAGAAATTTCAGAAAGACAATGCTGAGAATGAGGAGTATACCATGCATATAAGGTGAACAGGATGGTTGGGGCCAAAGCGAAGAGGACCCATATATTGTATGTGAAATTGTGAATCATATTAGTAAGAATGTAAGATTGATATATCCACATTACATAGCTATATATTTTTAAGTCACAATATAAACAAACAAAAAAAAATCGAAAACCAAAACTTCAATCAACTCATACTTGCATATACAATCCACAATCACACAACGTCATTGATGAAAAGACTGAATAAACTGTTTTATCAGATGTCACAATTACAGTAATAAGGATCATTAACATACCCTTCACAGAACCATATAACATAGAAAAAAAAAACGGGTTAGGGGATAGGGATGGGGATGTCATCGGTGCGAATATCATCTCCCCAGTACCAAGTATACCCTTGAACACGAACTTATGAGACATTCCAAATCTATCTGGAAGAGAAGGCACCACGACAACAGTTTTTGACCATACTTCTTTGTTGACATCTTCCAGAACCCATAGGTCAACTGGACCACATCGTAGAGCCGCTATGGTTATCTTTCCAGCGTGATTCACCAGCTCACCAAACCATTGAAGCGCCCGATCCTTGGGTAGCTTAGTAACATTAAAGTCTTCAGAACTCAGATCAAACCTCATTAGAGATCTTTTTCCTTTGTAAGAAGCTAAATAATATATAACCCCATCCCTGCATATCTCTTGACATCCAGGATAATGATGATATGGATACACTCGATCATTCTCCATTTTTCTTTGGCTCCTAGAGTGATCACTTGATGCACCTCCGGCATAGCATCACAAGGTGTAACACCACGAGAGATGTTACTACGTTTAGTTACCACCGTCATGCACAACACTTTGTACACATCATTAACTGGTCATATCCAAAAACACATAATATGTCTTTATTCGTCGTTTTGACTCTAGGTAAAAATACGAACTGACCCGTGCTAGGGTTCCCGACCACAATCTTGCTACAGTTCCGACCAAAGATCAAGCCGCGAACAGGTGGAGTAAAGTCATACGACGCTAGACACGGTCCATACGGATCCACACTACAACTAACCTTGTCATGATTAGAAGACGGATACTCTTGAGAGATGGAGTGAAAGCGCTGCATCCTCACGTACCGATGATACAAGATGACGCGGCTGAGTTGAAGATCGAGTCTTGTACAACTCGGTGAACTCTTTGCCGAGGATTATCGATGACAAGTGTTTAGAAGCGAAACGGAGCCTGGCTATGGATCCCGCCGGCAGTTTCATGAGAATCTCTACGTTCATGTCAATATGAAGCGTCATAAACGGATCGTTTACATTCCTTTCGTCTTGTTTCTTAGACCTCTTGACCCTTTTCATGACTGTTTTCAACTCTGCCTCTCACAGTTTGATTCTTTTGGCTCTTAACCCTAATATCTTTCTTTAACCCTAGATATATCTTTTTATATACTTGTAGATCCAAACATTTCTCTAAGGATCGAAGCCGACTAATAATTCGAATCTGTTTTTCTAAATGAAACAAACAAAGTTTCAAAAATGTATGGGCCGAGATCCATATTAATACTATTAAAATTAAAAGGGAAGGAGTTTTAAAAAATCTACCTATGAAAATTATTTGGACTCTTTCCTTTTATTATTGTTTTGGTCTTCCCCTATATATTAACATCACGTAACAAATATTTCACCCTATAAATGTATCTGGTTTTAACTCTAACTATAAAATTGGTTACATTATAATATATTTGAACCATTTAAATCGAGTAGTAAACCATCGTACCAGAACAACCTTAATATCAACTCGTGATTACATCTTATATAAGCGCATGTCTCACGAATCCCAAGAACATCGCATGTCTCACAAATCTTACGAAAATAAAACCTATTCACAGAGACAAAATAATTAAAAATTGCCAAAGTGGTTCATGCACCCTGTTTTACGAAATTATTGCAATACACATGGCCAACTCATGAAAATGCATTACATTTTCTTTATGGCTTGACTATGAGACAAGGTAAGTTCACGTTTGAACACCGCATCGAATTCTTTTACAATGTTACCTATAAAAATTGATAGTACCTTTGTTCTGAATGTTTTATCTTTTAATGTAATCAAATCAACATGTTACTCAAATCATGAAACACAGAAACCAAATGTGACTTTTAATTCATGTACATGTAAAGCTCTTTCTGCAATTCTTTGTATTCAATAAAAGTTTATTCAGGATCAATAACATCAACATTCATTATCGATTTATTTATTTTTGTTGTTGATGACCATTTTTTAACTCCTAATTACTTGAACGAATAAATTCGAATAAAAAATTAGTTATATCCGAATTGATGGTAAGATTCTTAGTAACAAAATTAGATTTACGAATATTTTTATTCCTAAAAAATCGACTCCATCATTCATTCTAACAGACTGTTAATCTAATTATTCACGTAATTATATAAAGTAAGAAGTTAGATTTGAGAATATTTTATCCCCAACATTCTACTGTCATCATTATTACTAAAGCTTAATCAAATTGTTCACATGATATTTTACCACTACAACAAGTAAAATATCTATAAGATTTGGTATAAACTACTTCTTAACTTAATTAAACCAATTTGTTTTAACTAGGTTGTTAACATTTCTTAATTTTCCCGATTTAAATTTATATATTCACAATAGAAATAAATAAATATTTGAAATATTTCTTATACGATCCAACATCTCTAAACTTATTCCTCAAACGTTATAAATCACAAAAACAAACTAATAATATCATATAAATAAATGTTTGTTTTCTCTAATATCATTTTCTTTATTTTTAAAATAGTAAAAAGAAATTCATCAAAGTACAATTTAAAAGTATATAAAATTTTAATTTAGGATGACAAAAAAAAATTTAATGGGTCAACCAGGGTTAAGTCACATGTTAATGATACTTTAAAAAATTTTATTAGACTTTTTCAGATTTTAATTAACCAAATTTTCATTAAATTTGAACCGGTTTATATACGGATCATCGGATTTATCGGTTCAACCGCGGGTTTGGGTCAGATATGAAAATAATAAATATTTTTTATAAAATAAATATATAGATCAAACTTCAAAATAATACTTAATATTAACTAACATTTTTATCCAAAGTCAAACCCGCGCTTTCAAAGCGCGGATCAAAATCTAGTAACTCTTTAAAAGGTCGAAACCGACTAGTAATTAAAACTTGCTTTTTTCTAAATGAGGCAAACAAAGTTTTATTTCACATGGCTAATCAAATGATAATTTATTTTCTAACAGAAATGAAATCTACAACCAACGACTGTATGTTCATCTCAAATTCTTTTTTTGCCACTATACTACCACCGGTTGTTAATGTATATATAACTTTGAATGCTAACAATACCAATTCTTTGATGTGTTAATATTTTATATATTTGTAAATAAAACATCACATTTTGAAAAATATAACAGGAAATGCCTCTTGCTTAATTCCTCTGGATACAAATGTACGATGTTTAAGGTTGTTCACACATATTAAGAGAAATTAAATATTTATTTTTATCTATTATTTTTTGGTTTTATTTTTAGTTAGTTTAAAGTTTTGTTTGATTCCCAATAAAATTCAACCACTTACATTTCTACATTTTGTTTTATATTTTATTTTTAAAGCAAATTGCATTAATTAATGGTAGAACATCATACATTTGTATACGAGGAAAAAAAACCAAAACATCATATATTTTTTATATGGAGGGAGTACTCCCTCCGTTTCAGATTAATTGTCGTTGTTGAAAAAAATTTTCGTTTCAAAATAAGTGTCGTTTTATGATTTTAATGAAAAAATTTATTAGTAAGATTCTTCTGTTTATTTTTCTATTGGTTGAAATATGGTTAGGTGTATGGGTAATGATGTTTTTATTTTGAAAATGTACAAAATTAAATATTTTCTTAATCTGTGTGCATAAACCTAAAACGACAACTAAATTGAAACGGATAGAGTATTATTTATCATGTGAATGGAAATCCTTAAGACATCTTTAGTGGCAGTATTTAATAGAGCTTTAAATACCTGAAAAATGTAAAAGTAGAGAGTTAGGAGATTTGCAAATAAAACCCTCGCTTTTCAAGGCCATTCTAATTCCTCTCTTTGTATTCAAGTATTTCTTTGCGATGTGGTGTTTATATTTGTGAATTTGCAAGGTGAACCTATCTTTATAAGAAAATCACTAACAGGAAAGACGTTTTTGTGGTGGAAACCCCCTTAGTCCAGTGGTTTGACTAAGGATTCATTAATGCTTCTACACCAAGAAGTCTAGGTTTCGAATCCCAGCAAAGACGAATTATGCAGATTTATGGAGAAAAAGCATATATAGCAGATCTTCGGTATGGTGCAAGGAGTACCGTCAGACATGAATCCTCATAAGGCAGTTAGAATTGCCGGCTGTAGAATCGTCTTGTAATATTTCTCATATTTTGTAATAGTATAATTAACCATCGACAAAAAAAAGACTTTTTTGTGAAAAGAAAATATTTACAAAAAAATTTAAAGATGGTTGGTAAAATAGCCTTAAAGAAGGTGAGTCTCAAGTGGAAACTGAAGTCACTTTAATCAAGAACTATCTTGTATGTACTACTATTTCAAGTTTCATCACAAGGCTCTTGCGTATTGAGTTTAAAAGCACGAGCACAAAAAGATGTTAGAACGAATGGGAATAAAGCAAGGTCAAAAGGCAACCAAAATGATTATACATTGTTAGTTGTTATCAGGCTGATTCGTCAAAGATATCATTCCACTGTAATTACAAAACTCTTGTACAAGTAAGGACATCTTCATGTAACATTCTGTCTCATCTTCAAATACTCAATTGACTCAATTCTTTAAGAAACGATATAAAAAATGTGGATGGAGAACCAACTATAACCAGCAACAAAAATATTGTTTTTGTTCAAATGTAAAGCAAATAAGAAAATCAAATGTAAAGCAGCCAGGTCGAACACATGATCAAAATGAAAGGCAACACCAAAAGGGTTAACTTACATTTGACAGAATATAGGACTCTCTACATGATCAAAATAGACTTTGCGAGAAGCATAGGGTTCTCCAACTTCTTCAACCACAACTTTCTTGGCGATGTTTTCCTTGAGATTGTCACTGATGAAATGGAACAGGTTAATGGGAAGGGTCCTAGGTGCAAATATAAGCTCGCCAGTACAAAGTGTACCCCTGCATCTGTATTCATGATGAATGTCAATTAAATCTATCCAAGAAAGAACAACAATTGAAACTTTTGACCATTCTTGTTTATTGGCATCTTCTAGAATCCATAAGTGAACTTCACCGTTATGGGTAGCCGGGTAGGCCAACTCATTATAGCTACATTTCCATTGTAATTAACTATGTGGGTCTAGGTTCAGTCAAACACCAAAAACGGCCTTCGTGTTCCACGGCCCACTTGCATCCAAAACCTGCAAAAGGAGAAAGCCTAAGTCTCAAGCCCAGATGCTAGTGAAACGTTGTGTTTCACTTCTGTGTGGATAAGGAAGTTGTTACAACGGCCAGATTCACAATCAAGAAAAAAGAAGAAGACAATCAAGAGAAGAGATCGAGAGAGAAGAAGACTTAGCTTGAGATCACGAGATTGGAGTTCGACGGAGTCACGGAAGCAGTACACGATCAGGTTGTGGATCATTTCGGCGGTGACTTTCCGGCTTCATAAAGGAAGTGATAAACTTGCTAACTCTCTCTTATAGCTTTGTTTTGGTCCAAGCAATTAGCCATTGTTTGTAGCCTTGAAACCTTGATCATCGATTGATAGTGAAGCAGTTGAGGGATACAGTCTCCCTCCCCGGTGAGTAGATCAGCGAACACCGGATGAACAAAGTTTCTTGTGTTGTTCTTTGCTTTCTATTGTTCTCGCGAAATTGAAACGAAGACAAACTTGAATCAATCACTTGAAGTAGCAAGATTAAAACTTAAGAATTCGATCTAAAACTCTACAAACTATGCATGGGATATCCCCAGGTAACTTAATGGCGTTGAAGTATTTAGATTTCAGATCGAACCTTAACAAGGATGCTTCGTTTTTTTATCGAAGCATAATAATACAGTACCCGGTCCTGGGTCATGCTAGGTGAAACATTCGCAACACTCCCAAAGTTTTTGAAAAAAATTACATACAAATAAACCTCCAAAAAAACTTTTAGGCCTCCAAATTTGTAAAAAAAAAATTTACATAAACACGGCCACATGCCCCTAAAATTTCAGGGCCGACCCTGACAGTACCCTATTTATGCATATCCCCTTAGTAACAACACAAAGAGGAGGAAGACGAGGATGCTTACATTCCATCATTCTCCATTTTAAAGTTTGATCACATGATCAAATCCAACAAAATCAACATCCAGTCACATAGAAATAGCATTCGTCTCTCTTTATTAGTACTTGATTAGAAAATGTCTTAAAAGAGGCAAATAGTTGAATTAATTATTGAAAAGGTCTCGAAGTGTCATTAAAAGCATAACATGGCAGTGTTAATCAGCTTATTAAATAGGAGTATATATTTTGTCTGATTCTGAACCTTTAATGGTTTGTCAAACTCCTCTCTCTCCTCTGCCACCCTGCGTTGTCTCACCGAGTAACGCTAGCGACATCGGCAATGTCTGGGACCGGAACATTCTGTTTCCTTTCAGGTCTTCAGAAGCTTCTGCTCTGGTAAAATGTTATTGTTGAGAACATCTCCAAAATATGAAGTTTTTTCTTTAAATTTTTTTTTTAAAACTTCGAATTTGAAGTTTCATATTTTTATTTGCATTTTGGTTTCTACAATTACATATCACATTTATGATTCATAAATATTTTCTCATTTATTGTTTTAATCTTTAAAAAATTATATTCATAAATATTTTAAATTTTGTTTACAGAATTTAAATTACACATAAAATCAAATAAAACTTTAAAATGAGATTTAAAATATTTTAAACTAAATTTAGACAACAATAATATACAAAAAAAAACTTAACCAAAAAAACTTTTAAAAATTATATGAAGACATAACTATTACACAAATTTAAATATTACAACAACACTAATAGCCACATATGTTTGATCAGAAACCTTCAAAATTTTCAAATATTGTCTAAATCTTTTTTTGTGTAACTGAAGATTGTTGTTGTTGTTGTTGTTTTGATTTTTTTTCATACAATTTTTTCTTGTTTATTTCGAATATATTCACGAGTATTAATATCGTCGATAAAAATTTGTCTTTTAACAATATTTTATGTTTTCTTTTACTTTTTTGTTCTGATATAATGTATTTAGAAGTGTTAATATCACCTGATTTTAACAAATTTTATTTCGTAATCTACAAAATAAAAATGAGGAGAGCCATTTTTACTTCGAAATGCACTAGTAGATCATATATGCATTACGAAAATCATTTTATGGAATAATATGGTATTTTGTTTGAAGTTTAATATTAGTTAAGTTATTTTTATTTAAAATTTTATATTTTAATATAATATTTTATTAATTAATATTTTTATAATATGTTTATATATGTGTTAGTTATTTACAAAAGTTTTATGAATTCAAATTACTTATGACAGATATAAAAACCATATTATAAAATAAAATACAAATAGTTTTAAAATTGAATTTGAAGTTTTGATTTTGAAGAAAAACACATTTAAATTTCAAATATAAAGTTTTGAAAACTTTAAAATATAGTTCTTTTTTTGGATATGGTCTGAGTGAGTCGGTAAAAGTTTTCCAAGTAGAAACCTTGTTCTAGCTCTTTAGTTTCTTCAGTAAATTCTACTCTATTATCTGTGGGACCATGTTTAGTTATCGTCAGTTATATCACGTAGGTCTTCGCTGTAATCAATTTGATCCACTAAATAAAAATAGAATCGTTATTAGGAAGCATGTTAATGGTCTGGTCAAACTGTAGTGTGGTCCTTTGGTATTTTAAGAGCATTTTATCTCAGCACCCAATTAAGAGTACTTATTTTTATTTTATTTTTTTTATTATTTTATCCAAATCGTGAATCGCTGCATGTCGGTGGAGTCCACGAATAGTAGAATCAACAAACAAAACGCAACGTTTATTTTGCAGTTGAAAGCATCGTTGTTTGCTATTTTTGTGGGGTCCATAGGGCTAGCCGGCTCACATCACCCAACTATCTTCCTCCATTTTATGGTTATTTTACCGTTACACTTGGCGGTTCATTACGGAGCTTACACGAGTGTTTTTTTTCCACGCCATTCTATTCTTCATGACTTTACCCAATTTAATGCTCAAGCATCTTTGTTATCCCCTATATATTATTTGTGGAACATTTTTAAGTTGTAACTTAAAGGATCAGTGCTGACGTGTCGTCACCTCAGGCCGTCTCAAAGTCATTTTTTTAATGGACCAACGTAACTAGAAAAATGGCACGGATGTCATAAAGAAACATTAGGGGATTAATGTATTAGTGTATATTAGAGGTCATACATATATATAACTCTGAGAAGCCCTTAAGTGATTATTAAGGCCCATTGACGTAAAGATAAGCTAGGTAGCTAAACCATTCTTTTCGAAAATTTGTAAAGAAATAGGGGACATAGTAACCACAATTTCATAACCGATAAACTGCACTGAGAAAAAAACAATAAAATACTAAACCGATGAAAACTCAATTCATTATATTCCTGTTTTTAATCAAAAACAATAAACCGGAATAAAGAATGAATATATGTTTAGTGCACTGTAACATTCTCTTTAGTAGTCATTTCATCTTCATATTTTAAAGAATGAATAACATATAAAAATTAAGTGATACATTATGGATCATACGATTTATTTGATGTTTTTTCAGTGTATTACAAAAGTGTATTTTCTGTAGGTGCATGTCTTAGTAAAGTTATATATGACCGAGAATGTCATTAGCGTAATCAGTCAATGGTTTTTATCCTTATCAAATAATTTCAATGGTTTATCTATTGAACCGTTTCATCCCGCACAATGAATCTCTATATTTTAGTGATGTGATAAAAATCCATTTTTGTTAAAAATATGTGTATATGTTTACGCTAATTGCTAATTAAAATATCTAGCTCGCTTTTGACCGCAGAAATGGAAAGTTATATATTGCATTAAAATATCAAATTTGTAAATTTTACGTAAATTTCCTTATCATATTTATTGTATATTTATTATGTGTGTGCGTTTCGTCTAATTTTCTATAGCTTTGTTAACAAGCAGTTACTTATCACACAAGTTCGATTACTTCTAGCCCAAGTTAACTTTCTTATCACGCAAGATATATATTTGCGTCTATTGCCATCGGTGTTGTAAATTAGTAAATAAGCATTTACTTCTGGGATACTGTAAATACAATTTTTATGGTATAGTAAATATATAATGCAGCGTAGTATTTTCTAGACGACTTTGCAACCCTGAAGTTACAATATAACTATAAATACTACGACTAACTAACGGCATAACTCACCTTTCCAATTCTATCTTTTCATATATTTCTACAGTATTCGAACCAAGAAATGGTTGCATTCAACTCAGTTGCTGAATTGAAACCATTCAAGTTCATGTGGAAGATACAAGTGAAGATCATTAGGCTTTGGAAACAATACTCTGCTGGTGGTGGATTGACCATTGAAATGGTGTCAGTTGACATGAGCGTAAGTTTTTCTGTAGCACATGTATGGAATTTTCTTGATCACGAGAATGACATCTTCTTATGGATTATTGTTTTGTTTACAGGGGGACAAGATTCATGCTACTGTTAAACTGGAACTGACGAGTCAGTGGAGCTATAGTTGCTGTGGGGGAGTTGCAACAAATTGGAGAACTAGGACCTGGCGAGATTTATTCTTATCAGACTACCAGGATGGAGTTTTATTTGGTTAACATAGGGTTTGAACTTCTGACTTCTACCATGATTTTAATTTCTAAATAGATCTATGCTTTTCATATACATCAAGTTGCTAACTATATGGTAGTTACAGCTTGAAGCACATAAAGTGTGTTGCCTATGGAAAGGAAGCCGTGACTTTGAACAATTACTACCGTACCTCACCTGCTAAAGTCGATCTGTGTGTTTTGAGGTCATGGAGTATCGTGTGGGGGGGAGGTTAGCAATATGATTTTCTAGATTATAATCTCTAACTTATTTCTTTAGTATGGTAACATTTTGTTTCTTAAATAGGTGGCTTCAACTATGTAACTAGCTAATTTTCATACATGGACTCCAAAACCCTAGCGGCGCTCAAGGCGATCATGGCGATCATGGTTTGATCATGGAGGCAGCTTTTTAGATCGGATTTCTCATTGGATTTTCGATCTCCATCTGATCTCTACGCCCCTCGAAGTAGACATCAGCCATCGTTGCTTCACGTGGACGTTTCAGGTTTCAAATCTGTTTCTTCTCCAACAATCACCATAGTTCTCACGGCAAATCGTTTCTCTTTCACTCGTGGTTTCTACGTCAACACGTTCTTAACCAACGGTTTGGGGAATCTACGATCCATCTCAGATAACATGGCTCATTGGCCTGTCTCGATTACATTCGTGGGTTTGTACTGTTATTTACAGTCCTGCGTGATTCCATATCTTTGTATGGGGTCTTTCAACCGTTTCCGATCTGCTCATCAAGCGGATATCAAGGGCACAGGGATCCTCTATGAGGGTGATGATGAACCTATAAAGCTGGTGGATCGCGATGATTCTTTTGTAATCAAGGAATTTGGATTGTCTCTTATTGGCAAGGTCCTTAATCCAAAGAAACAGAATGTAGAGAAGCTGTTGCAAACAATGCCTTCGCAGTGGGGTTTGTCTGAGAGAATCACTGCCAATGATCTAGGGAATGAGAAGTTTTTATTAAACTTCATGTCTGAGGAGGATCTAAAGTCTGTTCTGAGAAGAGGCCCATTCCATTACAATTTCTGTATGTTTGTACTGGTGCGTTGGGAACCCATAGTGCATGATGATTACCCATGGATTATTCCTTTTTGGGTTCAGCTCATTGGATTCCCTCTTCATCTTTGGACTGACACGAACCTAAGAAACATAGGTGGTAGACTCGGTCATGTCGATACTCTGGAGCTCACAGAGGGGCGCATGCTCATAGAGGTTGATTCACGCCGTCCACTGAAGTTCTCTAGGAAAGTGGAATATGAGGGAGATGAGGTTACGATCGAAATAAAGTACAAACATACAGAAATTGTAATGGAATGGGCCTCTTCTCAGAACAGACTTTAGATCCTCCTCAGACATGAAGTTTAATAAAAACTTCCCATTCCCAAGATCATTGGCAGTGATTCTCTCAGACAAACCCCACTGCGAAGGCATTGTTTGCAACAGCTTCTCTACATTCTGTTTCTTTGGATTAAGGA